>NW_027513138.1:1500000-1800000 GCF_048772815.1 Callospermophilus lateralis
ATGAGTGAAAACCTACTTCTTCCAGCTGATGCTTGCTGATGACATTTAGAAACATCATAGAATGGATGCCAATATGGAGTGTTCTATTATGATGTTTGATGGCTAAAGGCATTGTCTGGCCTAACATGAGGATGACAGCTTTATCCAGAAGAGCCACTAATGAGGTGACTCCGTTTTTCCCAGGTGACTGGTGCTCCTGCAAGGACATGTTAGTGAGATGATATGGTTCCTGGATTATATAGCAACCACAGGTTACCTTGAGCAGATATAGAGTTCACCGATCTGTAAGCTACAAAGCACAAGATTGGGTAGTTTATTTGTCAAACAGGTGATCACTGAACCCTTTGACTAATAATTTTTGAATGATCTGTGGTTGTATGGAAACTAAATGGGCACAGAGAGGAGACTGATAATGATATTTCTAACTAATTTACTAGGAAGGTAAAACATGTGTATATACCATCACTAGCTATTTTCATTTTACTTTTTGTAGCTATTCTAGTGAGAGTGAAATAGTAGTTTCACTGTAATTTTGATACTCATTCTGTTTATAACCAGGAATATTGAAAATAATTTTCCTTTGCTTGTGGGTCATTGTTGTTCCCAGGTGTATAAATTCTCTAAAGAAATATCTGTTTGAGTCCTTAAGTAATTTATTTATAGATTTAATTTTGATTTTTATCTTTCTATTGATAGAGTTTTGCAGTCTTATATACATTATTCACACTAAATTTTTAGTTTGCAATTTTTCTTCCAATTTTATAGGTTGTCTTTCTACTTTCTTTGGAGACAAAATAGTTGTACATTTCTCTTTATTATAATTCATGTATGTTTATTTTAGTTTCTTGTATTTTGGAGACAAATATGATTATACTGCAAAATATGAAGCTATGAAGATTTACCTTTGTCTTCTCTTAATAAATTAACTTTTTTATTTTTATATTGATGTTATTGACACATGTTGAGTTAATTATACATTATGGAAAGAAGTAAGCATCCAATTTTTTTTCATTTGCATACCATGTCTCTGCCTTATTTACCTGAATTTTCTTTCCCCTTTGAATGGTTTTAACAACTTTGTTAAAAAGATTTTATTTTGCAATTAACTCTATTAATTTCAGTCAATATGTCTATCCTAATGATAATTGCACACATTTTATTGCTTTAAAATTTTATAGTAAATATTTTAAAAATGCTCAGCATCTCTAGGAGTTAGATAAATGCAAATCAAAACTATTCTAAGATATCATCTCACTTTGGTCAGAATGGCAGCTCTTATGAAGAAAATCATCAATAGTGTTGGCAAGGATGTGGGGAAAAATGTACACTCATACATTGCTGGTAGGACTGCAATTTGGTGCAACCATTATGAAAAGCAGTATGGAGATTTCTTGGAAATCTGGGAATGGAACCACCATTTGACCCAGCTATCCCTCTCCTTGGTCTATATCCAAAGGACTTAAAAACAGCATACTACAGGGACACAGCCACATCAATGTTTATAGCAGCACAATTTACAATAATTAGACTGTGGAGCCAACCTAGGTGCCCTTCAGTGAATGAGTGGATAAAAAAAAAAGTGCCATATATACACAATGGAATTTTATTAAGCAATAAAAGAGAATAAAATCATGGCATTTGTAGGTAAAAGAATGGCGTTGGAGAAAATAATGGTAAGTGAAGTTAGCCAATCCCCCCCAAAAAATGCCAAATGTTTTCTCTAATATAAGGGAGCTGACTTATATTGGGGTAGGGAGGGGGACCATGGTAGGAATAGATGAATTCTAGATAGAGAAGAAGGGTGGGAGGGAAAGGGAGGGGGCAGGGGATTAACAAGGATGGTGGAGTGTGATAGATATCATTATCCAAAGCACATGTATGAAAACACGAATTGAGTGTCAACATACTTTATATACAGAGATATGAAATTTGAGGTATATATGTGTAAGAAGAATTATAATGCATTCTACTGTCATTTTTTAAATCAAAAAATAAATAAATATAATTTTTTAGTAAGTTTTTATGTTTATATTGCAGAGTTACCTATTTTCCTTTCATTCTGTCAGTTTTGCTTCACATATTGTGGTCCTCTTATTTAGTGTATTTATATTCATAATTGTTAAGTTTTCTTTACAAATTGAACATTCTATCATTTTTTTGGAATTTAATGACCTTTTACTTAAAATCTATTTTATATTTATTAGCATTGTACTCTAGGACTTATTTTATATAATATAGAACATATAACATAATAAAATGTAATATAATTTCACATCAGTTTTTCACCTCCAACCCATTCATATCTTCGGGTGTAAAGTGAGTATTTTGTCATCAATGTATAATTGGATTTCTTTTTATTGTATTTTATCAATCTCTGACTCTTATGTGGTAAGGATAAACCATTTACTTTTAACATTTTAAACATAATGAAGACTGAAGTTTCCCCAAAAGAAAGAATTTACACTCAAGATAGCAATAAAGAAAGCTTTCTCCCATGTTAAATTTTGGAATTTAGATTCAAGACTGCAATATCATCTTTTCAGCCCTTTATCTTGCTATACAAATTTTAGGTATGCCAACCCCAATAATATTTGAGAGGCATTTTTTAACTTATTCCACTTCCTTTTAATATAGGAAACACTAAGTGCTCTCATAGACACTGTAAGTCATCAACTAGATTTCTCAATTTCAAAATAGTTTATTCCAACAGTTCTTGTGAGCTCAGGAACTGATTCCTGAAGATTTGTCCTCCATGGACTTCCATCATGTCACCTATTGTCTGTAATTTTTATTTATTTCATATTTAAACACATTGGTTTAATTTTTATTTTATCCATTTTTTACTTTTTTATACCCAAGGTATTTACACAAATTCTTTCTGAATGATCACATAGTATTCCACCTCCTTAATTATTTACTAGAATTGTGTCTTCACTTGCTTCATAGGTGATGTAACTTGTGTTTCTGTTCTTATTAGTTTTTTTTTCCAATTTATAGTAGGTAGGGAATATAGGGACAAAAATTTTCTTCCATCTTAATTATATCTCAAAATGTGTGACACTTAAAAAAACTGTGAGATACTTTTTCTTTGTATTTTTGTCATATTTGAACAAAACAAATGTCTTTAAAAGCTACCCCCTAAACCATAAAGATAATGTAATTGTGATAATATTTTATCTAGTTAAATAAGTAAAGATGCTCATGTAACAAACTTTAATTGTTATTATCTACACACACATATAATTGCAGAGCAGTTTATATACCTAAGGTAATTAATATAATCTCTTGATGATGGAAAGAACATTCAAGAAAATGTCTACTGATAAAAGTAATAGTTTATCCAGTAAATACTTTTTACTGGATAAAAAGTATTCATATTATGACACAAGTAAGCACACAAAAGCTTTATGGCAATTTATTCATATTATGACACAAGTAAGCACACAAAAGCTTTATGGCAATTTATTTCAAATGTGCATTTCAGTAAGGAGTTGCATTTGGAAGAATTTTATTATAATTATGTAGCTGTAAAAAATATGCAACCTATTAATTATTAACATATAATTATTTCCTTTTATTAAAAAAGACAAGGATTTACCACAATCCTCATACATAAAGAAAATACAAATTTCTAATTGACATTACAGAGCTTTGCTCTGTGCACACCTAATTTAACTGCTAAATTTGTGTTAAAAATTAATTCATGTTATTTTTGAAGTTCAGAGAAAAATGTCATCTTGAATTTTATTATATAGTTGGCTAATCCAAAACTGACATTGAATAAATTTATTATGGCTCTATTACCTTGAGATTGGCATGTCTTTTATTAATATGCCATTGCCAGTAGATTTTTAAATACTTAGATTACTAATGTTACATTTCCAAATCTTTATCTTTCTTATTCTTCAATTTTAAATTATCATGACATACAGAGATGTTTTATCCTTCAGAGAGTAAGATGTTCTCTAAAATAAATTATTACATTGGTTGGGATAGATATGTCTATATAGTTGGAGGATTTTGTCAAAATTAAACTTGACTTTTTTTTCCTTAAGAATTTGAACACAATCTATGGAATAGACAGTAATATGTTGGTTAAATACCTGGAACACTCTGAAGATTGTCCATTCCTGTTTTTTTTTTTTTTGTTGTTGTTGTTCATAACCATAATTGCTGAATTGTGCAGAAAGTGTTGGTGTGGAAACATTTCATACTATATACCTATGATCTTCTCAGCACTTATTTAAAAAGATAATGAGACTTTAATGCAATTATTAAAGTGACACTCTAAGAATAGATTAGAGAATTATGAATTTGCTTCCAAATAAGGTATTGATAACTTTGCAGAAAAATGTTATTTCAGCACCAAGAGAAATGTGAATTCCTGAGGGGTGCTGCCAAAAGTCCTTTGGAAATGACTCAGCAGAATTGAAATCTCCTTGTTAGATGAGAAAATGATGTTTTTTACCTGCTAAAAATGGACTGTGCTTAAAATCAGTGTGTCCTTAAACTCTGAAGATTTAGGTTATCTGCAGAATTATAAAAGGTTTTTTTAATTATTATTATTTATGAGGAATTATATACCCTTGTGAAAAATAATGTGGTAGTTTCTTATGAAAATGGAGAATGGTTTTGATAATATATTGCATTATGGACAGTATTAACGGGCATGGAATGAATTTGCAAAGCCATACTCCATTTTTTTAAAGTAATTTTCTAATTTTCACAAAAAAATAATATAGGAATCAATCATATACAATAAATTAATTGGCCATCAATTTCTACCATCCAAACTTTCTTTTATGTAATGATTTTTTAAGTAATGAATTTTTAGTAAATAAACTCAAGATGGGAAGTACTGTTTATTTTTAAAGGCAATATATGTGTAATATCAGCATGATTGGAATAATAAAGTAAAACCTTAACAGTAACCACTTTCACAATTCAAAATTGTTATTAAGTATTGTTCTTAATTTCTGTAGAACACTATAATTAATATATTATTTAATCCTGTTGTTTTTAGGAAATTGTCAATTAAATTACTACTTTCTATATTCATTTATTTATTTTTTATGGTTAACAAATCTTTATTTTATTTATTTGTTTATATGTGGTGCTGAGGATCGAACCCAGTGCCTCACGCATACCAGGCAAGTGCACTACCGCTGAGGCACAGGCCCAGCCCCTCCATTTACTTATAATTAATAAATAAACTAAGTAGTAAATCTAAACTAAATAACTTTATATGAAACATCCTGCAACTGACCCTGACATTCTATTTAGTTTCATCTCCCACTCTCCACCCAGCTTCTGACCACTAAAAAACTAAGCAGTTCTATTTTAACAAATATTTTTATTGATTATCTCATTTACTAACAATTGATCATATATGGAGACAAAGTTAAAGAGAGAAAAAGAGAGAGAATCAACTGCTATGACTTCTCCTGAATACTACCATATCATTTCTCAAATTATACTGCACAGTAATCGTCTTCTTTGTATTTTTATAAATTCCTGTGGCAAAATATCTTGAGTAGATAGCCAATATAGGTTCATATGTCAAAATCTTCAACATTAGAATTATTACTATTACAATAAGCTTTTACCAGAATGCTCTCCATCTGTCCCAAACAAGAACACATAATCTATTAAATAGTAAAGATAGGGTAGTGAACAAATGCAATAGTTTTAAAGCAACAGTATTAACAAAAACAGAAACATAATAGCTGTTGAAGTCCAACTCTTTTTTAGTGAATCTATACATTTATCTATTTATTAATCTGCTTTATTCCTCATTTGCAAACAGATATTTAGATTAAAATGTATCAGGAAATACGTTTGAAAAAAGAGAAACAAATACAATAAGAATCAGGGACCTATTTTATTAAAGAATCATCTACACTAGAAAATAGCTTGAAATACCTGTTCTGACTAATTGCAGAAACTTTGATCTTTCAGCTCTTCCTCACACATTGACACACTTATCATGTCATCACTGAATATTTGCTAAGGATTCAGACAGGAAAAACAAGTCATTCAGATTATGTATGAGAAACTAATAACTTCCATGCCTTAAAAAAGTTAATTAGGCAAAAATTCAACTAGAACTCATTGAAGTTTAGGAAAATGAATAAAAACTTGGAACACATTGTGTGTCTGTACCTGTATGTGTATGTGTTTAAACAATTACATTTATTTCTTTTAGCAACCAAATATACTTTCTTTCTCTTTATTGTTTGTTTGTGTTTATTTGCTTATTTTGGCAACTAAAACTGTATAGGTATACACGATGGAATTAATAAAAAGCTAATCATGCAGAAACCCCTCACAGAAACACTCTAAAATCAATACTTTAAAACCAAAATTCAAATAATGTTGTCAGTAACAGAAAGAATTATGTAAATTAAGAAGCATATCTGATATTTTTCTTCTCTGGTTTCATAATAGTGTAT
This sequence comes from Callospermophilus lateralis, assembly GCF_048772815.1. Classification (NCBI taxonomy): domain Eukaryota; kingdom Metazoa; phylum Chordata; class Mammalia; order Rodentia; family Sciuridae; genus Callospermophilus; species Callospermophilus lateralis. The sequence continues at coordinate 1,506,453 of NW_027513138.1, forward strand.
GAAAACAGTTATATTAAAATATTAGCTATTCGCTATTAATTCTGTATGTGATATTGCCTTAATGTTTAAGAAATGCAGTTAATTTTGTAGCCTGCTGGAGTTTTTTAGCCCGTAATTTAAAATATTAGTTAAATATTCTAAACAAATATATCTAGAAATAAGAGCTAACTCCAAGGTGTGAATATAAAGTTACAACACCTCCCTTGTCAGATATACATGGCATTTATGTAATTATATTATTTTGAAAAAAATTAAGATTTTCATCTAGATCATATTCATCTTCTATATTGAAATTGAGCTTTAGCCAGAAAGAGTTTTGTAATAAAATTTAGATATTTTTCTGCACTAGCTGAAGTGAAATTTTCATATAGGATATAATAATAAGACACATGTAAAAAAATATTTTTTATGTGATACAAATTATTCATTTTGATAAATTTGTTTGGTTAAGATGGTGTGAACATTTCTATGAATATTAACAAAGATATGATATTTACTTGAAAGGAAGTCAAGTAAGTCAAATAAGTCAAGTTAACATAATTTGGAGAAGTGTTGGTTTTAGTCAACTCTGTACTGCAGTTGAATTTCAAACTTTTGCAGTGATATATTTGAAAAAAAATGAATCTCTTCCATCAAGATATTATTTTTTAAAATTTTAAATCTTAACTGATTCTATTTGGGACAAATGTCCTTTCTTACACAATGACAGGCTACATTTCTCAATACTGGTGTTATTTATATAACTCTTGGTGGTCATTTTGCACTATTACTGTGGAGATCAATTTTCCTTGTAAAACCCAAAATTCAGTTTGGCATTGGGCATAAGTCTTTTGAGAACACATCCCTTGCCCTATAAAGCAATAAAAATAAGAAATTGGAGGCTGAGCAGCTTGGAGATGTTAATATAAATGTGCTAAAAAGGAGTATGTGTCATCTATGAACTTTTGCAATTCTTAATATAGAAACAGACGTTACATTCAGCCCTGAGAAAGGACAGTCTTTTATATTTTTTTCTTACCAGAAAATGCCATCATATCTTTAAAAAATGTCCTTCTCATTTATTTTAAAAGATAGTCCATTTAGAATATTGATCAAATTAAGAAAACAATCTCACAAAATGTCTCCTAAAAAAAGTTTGCTTAACACTTCTCTGTATCTACTTTTAAAGACCTGTATGTTGTACTCTATTTCTTCCTAATAATTGCATTTTGAAAATGTGATATTATCAAATATTACCTATTATCTCCAATTGACTGATTCTCTACAAATGTTTAAAGCTATTTAAATCATTAATTCTCTATATGAGTTATTATGAACACTACATTCAAAATAAATCTCTATTTACTCAAAATTTCCAACTTATTGTTTTAATTTTTTTTAAATATGTTAATTCTCTTTTTCTATTCAAAAGGGTTTTCCCTTTTATATTGCTTACATTGGTACTTTTTATTTTAGCATTAATTTTCTTTATTAGTTTAATGAAGAAATTATCAAATCAGTGATGTTTTCAAAGAACTATTTTATTTCAATTGTTTTATATTGAACATTCAAATACCATATTATTAATTTAATTTACATTCTTATGTTCAATATTATCTACTTCTATTATTCCATATTTATTTCCTTTATTTTCCAACTTCTTGAGATGAAATATTCTATCATGGTTTTTTTAGTTTATTTTATTTTACAAATAGATGTATGTAAGTCTACAAATTATTTTCTGAGCAAAGATAAACTGCATTCAACTGTATCATGTATCTATTCCTCATTTCTCATTAATTTTCCTTAAAGAGTTCTTATTAACCATTGATTACTTAGCCGTATTTATTTCTAATAATGGAATTTTCTTTTGTTATTTTTAGCTTCATTTTTTTGTGGAGAGAGAAAATGTTTTAAAAATTAATAATATAGTATGTATTATTTTGATTTGTAAAACATAGGTCATTGAAAACAACAATAATTCTCTTATTTGTTATGTACCATGCTTAAATTATCAGTGTTGTTCAGATATCCCATATGATCACTTTGCTTTTACTGATCTTTTCTCCTCTTGGGAGATACACTGGATTTGCAACATAATTGTGTAGTGAGTACCTATCAAATCCATTTTGTTTAAGTTTTAATTTTTTTTTCAGAATTAGGAAGATTAAATTCAATAAAGACAAAATATTTTAAGGTATCAGGTGTACCAACAACCTATAAACTGAGTAAAGCTGTTAATTAGAATAATATCAATTAATTAGGATAAAATATAAGACTATAATAAAGCATTCCATAATGAAATTGCAAATATTGTAAATCAAACATATATGAGAAAATAAAACATTGTTATAATATTTTCAATAGTATCTGAAATTATTAAATATTGAATTATCTTTTTTTGTTATTGTTGTTTGCTTCATTTCTTTTCTGTTATTCCCCAGCCCTCTTACTCATTTCTTTCTCCCCACTTTATAATTGAGAGTTTACTCCTTAAGAGTTTACTCCTCAGCTGTTGTTATTTTTCTGCATTGTTTTTCTGTACATCTCATCTAATTCCGTATTTTTAAGGACTATTTAGGTGGCAATTATTTCTTAAAACTTAATCCACATGCCACTTCTGTCTCTTGTGTTTCTAAGAAAAATTAAGAGATATTTGACATAAATAATTAACATAAATAATTGACATACATAACTCTATGTAATTTCTAAAATATTTTTACTAAAAATATAATTTTAGTGTAGTTTAATTTATTAATATTTTCTTTACATATAAATTGATCAAGCTCTATTTTAAAACACGTTGCTTTCATCTCCAAATTCATGTTATGTATTTCAAGATCAATGTTCAATGTCAAGTTCTCCCAATATTCAGTGACTTCAAGGAACAATATTTAATTTTTGCTGGCAAGTATGCAGGAAGGCCAGGGTTGGCAAGGGGATTCTGCTTTTTAGTGTGCATCTGTTTTTCAGAGATGCTGCCCTTTTTTTGCTAACTTCAGCACAGCTGCTGTGCTCTCTTAGATGTGTCTCATCCTCCTCCCAGGACTAAAGCACTTGCTGGTGCATGTTCTTCACTAAGTGAGAGCAGAGGTGGACGATGAAGCACAGAAATTTTTGTAAGTCTGGAGCTTCAAGTGGGACCCTGTCACTTCTGACTTATTTTAATGACCAAACCAAGTCAAATTGTCAATCCAGAGCCAGGCTTGGACAAGAGAGTGAATATGCTCCATCTGCTCAAGAGATGACATGTCAAAATCACATGCCAAGAATGTGGGTTAATTATTTAAACAATGTGTGAATTATTTAACATATTTGTGTTAGTATTTTTTAGATATGAGATTAATCTAAATCTAAATGTTGATAGTGTCTACTTGACACATTAGCAGGCACAAGTGAAAATCTTTCATTGGCTGCTTTGTGAACTAAATATGAATTGAGTTTACTTCTGACCTCTATAATATTTCACATCCAGATAAAATAAACTGCAAAGAGTAATAGGAACCTAGAAAGCTCTAACCTCTACTTTTACACATACTCCTAGATTATTCTACTTTAAATACATTTGAATGTTTGCTGTGCATTGCTTTTATCCATTTTACAAACACTGCTCATTTTGCACAGTATGAATCTAATTGGTTTCTCTAATATACTATATTTGTTCACACCTAAGTAACAGTTGCTCTTTACCTAGTCTTCTGTTTTAATTTTGAAGTAGTTTTATTATTTGGCATTAAAAATGTTGAAAAAATAATACAGAGCTCATGTTTACCCCAAAATAATGTCTTGCCTAGCGATAGAATATTGACAATGTCAAGCAATTAATGTTTATGTAATACTATTCATAAAGTTTCATAAAATTATTGGATTTTAGAAAATTTTATGGAGTACTTTTGGGGGGAGTATTATGAATTTGGTGGTTTTAGAATTCTGTTTTATCACATGAGCAGATTTGAATATTCACTCAGCAGATTTTGAATAATTGCTGTAATCAGGATAGAACTGTTTTAATCCCTAGACAAATTTTCTGATGTAAACCCTAGCCACATCCTTCCTCTAACCATAGTCCCTAGAACATATTTATCTATCACTGTCACTATAATTGTATGTCTTCCATAATGGTATGTAAATGAAAATATATCATATAATTTATGGTTTAGATGTGAAATGTCCCCCAAAGGCTCGAATATTAAAGACTTAGTCTCCAACGGAGCAATCTCTAGAAATGGGGTTTTTGGGAAGAGATTGGATTATGAGGACACTGACGACACCAGTGTATTAATCCCTTCACCACAGAATGCACTGCTGGGAGGAGGGACTTAGCTGGAACAAATAGGACACTGGGATTCCCCATTGGATTGGTTTATCTTGTGCCTGTCCCTTTCTTGTTCTCTCTTTGCTTCCTGGCTGACAGAGTTTAGCAATTTTATCTACCATATCCTGCTGCCCTTACGTTCTGATTTACCTAAAGTGCAAAACTATGTAGCCAGACTATCTTGGACTACAACTTTTGAAACTGTGAGCCAAAATACAATTTCCTCCCTCAAGTTATTTATGTTGGGTATGTTGGTAGGTGATAAAAAAATGATGAACACAGTGACCCTTTATGATTACACAGCATCACATCTTGGAGATTCGTTCAAGTTCTTAAGTGTATCAGTCACTTGTTCATTATTGTTTCATTAATACAAAAGGATATCTGGAGGCAGGACATGATGGCACACACCTGTCATAACTGCAACTTGAGAGGCTGAGCCAGGAGAAGCACAAATTCTAGGCTAGCCTCAACAACTCAGTGAGACCCCGTCTCAAAAAAAAATATATATATATATATATATATAAAACCTAAAAATCCTTGGGATGTAGTTCAGTGGTAAAACACCCCAGAGTACACTGCAGTATCAAAAAGTAAGTGAATAAGGGGCTGGAGCTGGGGCTCAGTGGTAGAGCACCCGCCATACACTTGTGAGGCCTTGGGTTTGATCCGCAGTACCACATAAAAAAATAAACGAAGATATTTTGTCCAACTACAACTAAAAAAAAAAAATTAAAAAAATAAGTGAATAAGTGAATAAATAAATAAATAATAAATGAAGGTTATTTAGGTTGTTTCCAGTTTTTGGATATTACACGAAAAACTCCTATAACATTTGGGTACTAATTTATGAATAAATATTCTGCCAATATTTTTATTTGCTCCTCTGTCTCATTTCATACATTGAAGTCTGCCATCAAATGACACATATTTAATGAGATACTACCTGATTTTTCTCTCTGTACTAACAATTTCACATCTGTAATAATTTTGTACATATGGCTGCTTTTGTGTATATTCTGTAGTGTATATGTGTATGTAAATATTCAAATATTAAAAGATGTTTACTTAGATACAATGTAGGCATACATAGTATTATTACTCTATAAAAGCATAATTATATATATATATATATATATATATATATATGTATATATATATATATATAGAATGTTTTGTTTTAGTTACTTTACTTGGATGCATTATGTTATTAATAATTTACAAAACTGCTTTTTTAAACACTTGAAATCATTCACATTCCCTGAAATTTAAAAAAAAGGCTCAACACTAATCCATGTACAGGCATTTTTACCTTTAATAATAATAAATTAATTTGGATAAGCATAATTGAGTCATACATACACACATATAAACACACACATGGACAACCCTTAAACAAAGAGAAATGCTTGCCAAACTCTAAGGTAGAAATTGTTTAAAATTCCCCTTTTGATCATTGTCTAAGTAATGCATCTTATGAATTATTTACAAAGTATTTTGTACTTTCACTGAGGTGTTCCATGAGTACTTTAAAGTCATCAAATTAAAATAAATACCTTTTTAAAGTATTAACGAGTAAAATGATTTCTTCATAAGAATTTTTTAACATAGAAGACATATGTAGAAATTAAAACTTAGATATTAACTTCACAAAGATTATTCTACTAGGAAACTTTGCAACTCTAATTCATTAATTATTTTATGATTGTTGTCCTTTCTGTAAACATTTCAGTGTATTAGTTGTATCTTAAACATTATGCTGATTACTACAGAGTTTAAAGAACATACATTATCTTTTAAAAAAACCATATATTTGCACACAATGGCCACAGATGCACAGACTCGCAGATATTAGACACATATACATATACATACACATACAGTAGAAATATCAAAAGAAAATGAGGACAGAACAAGAAAGTAACTAAATTCCTCCTGTTATCCCCTCCCATAGAGACATCAGTGTGAACAGATATTCCCAAACCAAACTATTTTCAAAGAACTTGGAAACCAACTGAGAAACTGTCAGGAGTGCTTATTGAATTATGCATCTTGAACTGTCCAGTGACAGAGGTGATGGCTCTCTTGGGAACTCTTGGTGTGAAGATGTGGATGTGAGACTGCCCAGTTGTTCTGGTGATGCCTGGTTCAATGGGATGTTCTAGGCCAGCCATGGAGCTATTGAGTTCTTGACCTTGAGATCCAGACCATCAGCTGCTCAGCTGTAGGAAGTTATGGACACAGGCTGATAATCATAATAGCGTTGCTCATACTCATGGCTTTGGTTCTGCTTTCTTTGAAGAAACTTTCTCACAATCTGTAAGCAGGACACAAAAGCTAACACAGGACTTGCAATTTAGCTTGAAATTCAGTGCAGGAGACGCCTGTGGTGAGATGAAATATCAGGCAGAAACAAAAGTCCCTGTATACAGGATACAGCTCACATAGCCTCTAAACCTTTCCTAGCTTTAGAGACCTGCAGACCTGAGCCAGAGTCTAGTTTTGGCCTGAAAGAATGTCATCCTTGAATTTAGCCTAGGGCACACTTCTGCAGCCTCTGCAGCTGCTTGTGGCTGTGTGTCCCAGGTATGACTCAATTAATAATCATTTTTTAAATTTTATCTGTAGTTTCTTCATTTGTTGGTATTTTAGTTATACAGGGCAGCAGCATTAATTCTGATATAATTATACAATCAATGCACCATCAATTTTGACATCTAAGAAACTGACTCATTACCCATTACCCCAATCTAGGGCAGCATAACTATTTCTTTGTTGGATGGAGCTCTGTACATCCCTTGTACTAGAAAGAGACATACATCTTTATGGGATGGACTTATTTTTTTAGCTGACATCTCTGCCAGCTTTGAAATTAACCAGGTGCACAGCTGAGAATACAAAAGTAATAGCTTTTAGACTTGGGTGTAACTGATCTTATTATTAGACTTGAGAACAAAGGATGGGCTTCAACTTGGGCAGTATAATATGTCTGAGGACACTCCATTTGATGAAGGTAAGATATTACTGAGCAAAGGATATCATCTTAGAACTAACTGCTGAGCTGCTGAAATTTACACTGAGCAGACCCTAATGGCTCTCAATCACAGGCCAATGCCTATGAATTGAGATTTTAGCACACTGCCTGTTCCACATGGACATATGTACAAATAGGCTTTCAAACTTCTATTCTGACCAGAATCTACTGTGGCCATTGCTGTGGTCTTTCTTCATGAGTCAACCTCAGCAGTAAGTAGCAGGTAAAAGTGTGAACCTCTTTTCTACCCAGATCTATGTTGTTTATGGTGGATAGTGCTGTCAGATTAGTGGTCATGGTCATGGCATATGACTCTGGGACATGTACCAAGAGAGTCATCCTGGCTATGACTGGGTAAATTTCCACCATGCCTAATGACAGATCATTGACTAATAGACAGGCATTGGGACCTACTGAGCTCATGGAGAGACTTGGAGGAATGGACCACCATTTTTAGGTCACTTCTATAGTTCATGATAAACTGAAAACTAACTATAGACTTGGGACAAATGTAGACTTGGGTCATTCCCTAGTGCTGAAAAATGTAATATAACACCAGTAGTAGACATGTCAACTAGTATTTAAGGAATCAACTAGTGTTGAAACAGCAGAGGTGACCATAACAGAGAAAATATGTAAGCTACTGAGAATTTCTGGAAACCCAGGGAAAAAACAAAGCCCAATCATGATGACTAGAGTAATACTTGATTCTTTGATTCTCAGATGTTGTCCTGAACAAAGCATCAAGAGCTCTCTGAACTCCAATGTTTAAAATAAGGTCACAAAAGGGAAGTGATCAGACAATAATCAGTAGGAGGTATCTCTCACATGGGGAATTTAAAACAGAAATTTTAATAAAACTTGACAAGCTACAAAACAGAAATGTTTCAATATTGTACAAAAAACTTAAAAAAGAAATAGAAAAAACTTAAAAAAATCAAACTGATACCCTTGAGCTAAGCATATACTTAGTTCAACTTAAATGTGATAGCATCAATATCAGAATACATCAAACAGAAGAAAGAATTGGTGAATTTGAAGACAGATAATTGAAAATACAGTGGGAAAAAGAAAAATGAAAGAAATGAAGAAGAATAAAGACAGCTTATGGGAAATTAAGGGCAGCATAAAAGAGCAAATATTTGGATTATTGGCATTCAATGACTTGACAAGGGATACGGATATTAAATGTTTTTTAAAAAATAACATAAGTACATCCAAACCTAATAAAGAATATAATATTCAGGTACAGCAAGGTCATAGGGAGACAGAAAAATGTAACTCAACTATGTCTACCACACGACTTCTTAAACTCTAAAGAAAAAATTAAGAGGAGATTCTCAATGCAACAAAGGAGTAGAAACAATATTTTATGAGGATATCCCAATTTTCCTGACAGCAAACTTATAATCAAACATCTTATAAATCAAGACAGAGTGATCTGAGGTTTTTATAGTAATGGAAGAGGAAAAACTGCCAACCAAGAAGGCTATGTCTAGCCAAATACACTTTATAAATAAAAGAGAGATAAAGATATTCTCAGACAAAGACCTCAGTAATATAGTTCCATTAGATCTGTCACATAAAAATACTACATGAAGCTCTTCAAACTGAAAGAAATACTCATGATTGAGTAAGAAGAAAATGCCAGAAGGTGGAAAGCTGATTTTGTAAATATGGTACACCAACCATTCATATTTTAATATTGAACGCTAAAAAACAATTAAAATAATAATACTTGGGTGTTGGGTTACAGAGACAAAGATCTTAGTGTCCAGTGATATGTTCTGTAAATAAGTGTTAAGAAAAGAACAACCATCAATCTAAAACTGTAGAAGATAGATATGAACTAATGGCAGGATAGAAATATATGGAATATAAAGAAATAGTTTATTATCCTGTGTATATTCTGTATGTCTCTATATATTTTGCTTCGTTTTTAATTTCAATGGGAGATATTGGAAGCATTTTGATGTGCAAATTCAATAAACTGAAAAATAAATTTGCAAAAATATAATAGATATGCCTATCTCCACGACATATTCTATTTTTACTAAAAGTCATGGTCTCCCATTTAAGCATTGCACCAAGAAACCTTAAAAAATTAATCATTGTTTTGTTACAGATGTTCCACCTCCATTACTCATTCTACTATCAATATATACCATAATAGAATTTTCTGTAAGTAGAAAATGTTAGATAATTTTGAAAAAAAATAATTTTACTTCAAGCTTCATATTTTGTAAGAAATTATAACTTCTAGTTCTTCTGTTCATATGTGTAATGTGATATAAAATGAAATTTTTAAATGTTAAGCTAATTACTGAATGATGAATGACATCCAAGTATGTCACATTCTAATTGTTGAAAACTTTGTAAAATACCAAAAGCTATTAAAGAATATATGGGTAATATAGAATACTGTAAATATGAGAAGAAAGTAGAACACAATATTATGAAGAAAAAAAAATTGTGCTGGGGTAACTCACAAAATAAGATAGATAAACTTAGCCTTGAAGATGAATAGCTAAATCTAAGCTTCTGGAAGCAAAGGAGAGATGCTAATATTCAAACCAGACTCTTGTCTTATATTCAAATTACCTAATTTAATGCTAAAATTTATTAAAATATTTTAATACTTTCACTAAATGGTAAAAATCTCTCATTCTGCCACATTCTATATACATTTCATTAATGCGTTCAACCTGTTTACTCTGGGTCTAACTAATATCAAGCACTCTGCAATGCAGTATAGCTGGAAACATAACTCACTTAATGAGACCATTTAATAGTTAGTTGGAAATATGCTTCTACACTGCAAGCTACAGTAAAACTTGTCAAGTGCAATTGCTGAGCTTACAAAAAAATGTGCAGTGGGAACAAAGAGGACTGAACATTTATACACCTGGGTAGGGAACAATTTATTGGGAAGGTGACATGTTGATATTCCCTGAAGAACAAGTAAGAGCATTTTCCTGGCCATTAAGAATTAGGAAGATGGATTTTTCTAGGTAGAATAGGTAGTTAATTCAATGGCATGGAACATGAATTGGACAAGGATTAGCAAGGAAAATGTTATCTTCTGCCATGCAATTTAAAAGTTCTACCAGATGGCAAGCAACATAATAAAGTATAATATGATAAAATATAAGTGAAATGCTCAAAGAGCTTAGGTATATAGGTTCTGAGGCAAAGTAGACTTTCCCTAGGTTCTTTTTTGTTTTCATTGAATCTTCCATTAGATATCAATACTGTCATTAGTGCTTCTGTCTGAGGACACCTTAACCAAAACACTATAGATGGTCTACTGAAAATCAAAAAATCTCTGCATAGTATCTCTTAAATCTTGTCAATACCTAGGAGGAATATGTTAATTTAACCCAATGTATCCAGATATGCAATGCATTCCTAAAACGGACAACTCTGTATTACAATTCCCCTATCCATTTGTTTACATTTCTCATTTGTTCACTTAGGGTAGGGCATTATTTTTTTGAAGTTTACTATTTATTTTGCAGACTCTGTGTGTAAAAATTATAACAGACTTAGATCTTACTTCACAAGATTTACATATAGGAGGAGGTTGTAGTATGCATTCAATTAACCTTGATGAAGTCAATTATTCAATTAAAATTATATTGAGCACTATAGAGAAGAAATGCATGTTGTTTTAGGAAATCATACCTGGAGCTAAGTTTTCTAAACATTTAGGGAATATTTCTTCAAGGAAAAGAAAATAGAGTTGGATATTATCAGATGATAATGTGTTTCCTCCTGCAGCTGTTATTTATAGTTATAAAATAACTTTACATTCCATATACCTGATCACTATTCAATTTGACTGTATTTAGTCACTAATTTCAGCCCTTCAAAAACTAGTTTGTGGGACTATGGAAGTAGCTCAGTGGTGGGATACTTGTCTAGTATGCATGAGGTGCTGAAGATTGAACCCAGCACCACAAAAATAAATAAAATACATAAAAACAACGAATATGGTCTTAGTTGTACTCTCACTGCTGCTCCTTCCACTTGCCTGACATCTAATGAAAGAATCACTTGAAAAATCATAGGACATTGTGGAGTTGAGTAGGTCAAGGAGGAAAATAGCAAAGAAGCAGCCCTCCTGGATCAGTATATTTTAAGAATAATAGCAAAAACATTTACTTGCTATAATATTTCATCTGTGTTTCAGCTTTGTATTCTATTGTAATTTTAATATTTTTTCTATACATCTCCCTAGTAATTACCTAACAATGCTCTCCATTGATGTTGCATCATTACTCAAAAGTAGCTTTTGCCTCATTAAATCTTTCTTCTCTTGCTAATCCTGGAATACAGCATGCATACATAATTGAACATGACCTAAAATTGGCTTATGCAAGCTTTTCCTGGTTTTGAGGACTCTTTTTTTTTTTAAATCAAATCTAGTTTTTGTATTCATGCAAATAAAGGCAAGTTAGCTAATGGAATTACAGGTTAAAAAGTAGCACTTTGTTTCAAATAACAATCAATATTTGTATATTTCTCATAAGGAGTTAACCAACATATCTCTACAGGTAATGTAATAATCATGAATAACCTTAAATAATTTATTAAAATATAACTCATATAAGACTTACTTCCAGGAAAGAATAAGTAGTAGATGTCTTGATAGTCTCATTACCAACCTTTTTTAAATAAGCTTAAGAGGGAAAACATGTACTATTTTATGTGTTATTTTTTGTCCTACTACTGTGTATGTGTGTGTGTGTGTGTGTGTATGTGTGTGTTCATATGAGTGTGTATGAACATATCTATGTACCTCTTAGATTTTTTCAAATTTCTTTTGAAAATAACTAATTCTATAAATAATTGTATTTTTCTACTTACAATGAGTTAAAAACTAAAATTTCAAATAGCTGGAGCTATGAATACATAATTCTCTAAGAGCATAGGTGAGCTCTTAGTTATTACTAAAATTGTAAATATGAATATACAGATATTTCCTCTGGGAAATTTAAAAATGCTTTTTCATCTTTAATCTCTGTGTAATTATAGATTTTTGTATATTCTATTGTTCTGCCATTAAATTTCATAGTCTTTAGGTAATTTCATTATTTCACTTTGCTTATGTTTGAAGCTTTTGTTTGTGGATATGTTTCCTTGTGTTTTGAGGGAGAGATGCTGAAAAAGTTCTCTAGAGCAATATAAAATAATCACTCCCCCCAACACACACACAAAAAAAATCTACAGTAAAAACACATTTTACAAAAAGGAGTAAGTCAAGCAGGTAATTCTGAAATAAAGAGACTTTTGAAAATTGGCAATTTATTTAACTTAAAGAGAATGTATTTTCAAAAACTAATGAGGCACTTGCAAGTAAAAGAATAAACAATAAAGCAGGTATTATTATAAAGAAGAAAAATGAAAACAACAATAACAACAACAACAACAACAAAACGACTTAAGAGTTAAAGGTTACCAAAGGTAAATGTACGGCCTGCATAAATCTTATAGGATACAACAAAAATGCTCACATAACTTTCCATTGTGTACTACTAACAAACTTACCAAAATTTCATTACTGCAAGAGAAAACAATAAGGACTAATTCTCATCAACAAAGAATCAGCAAATTCCACAAAAATGCCTGTGAGTCTGTTATTTTAGGGAAAAGAAAATGACTGAGCCTCTGAAAAATAAATACAATTTACAATAACCAATTTAACTTTAATCGTATGTAGAAAAAATGAATTGAGAGCATAAGTCTTTCATTGTTTTTCAAACCTACAGACATATGATGGGTTTCCTAAATGTAAATTTACTCATGTAATACTTTTCTAAAAAGAATTATGTCCTAATTGAGCATATGAACTACTTTGAGGACCATGATTCTCTATATTTGTCCCAGTAACATAGAAATATAAGATATTAGAATTCGAGAAAGCTTTTGAACTATAAAGGCACTCTGAAAGCATGAAATAAAAATATAAATTATTAATTCAGTACAGATTTATCATGAACTTTCCATATGATGCCATACCTACATATTATCAAGACCCCAGGTGATGCCACACAAGAGTTTTCTGGAATGTAAATTCATTGTTAAAAGACATGTATTCTCTTATAACATGGAAAAAATGGGTTATCTAGCTTCATCTGATTTGACATTTAGCCAAAAAAGCTCAAAGCACACTTGTAGTGGAGAGCTGCTCAGGCATTATGCATGGGCCCCTTAAGCATAGATAAAATGGAAGAGAAAAATCAGATATTTTTTAAAACATAGTCTAACAAAAGAGAGTTGTTGTTATACTATCTCAAGTTATTTACTAAGATGTCTCTGCACAACCTTCTTTGTAGATGAACCTTTGGATCAATCCTAGTACATTTACAGGGAGAAGATGGGTGACTTCAGAGGAATTACCTACCAATATGTTTCATGCAGCTGTTTTACTTCTTCAGAATGACTGCATGATTTGATGACTAATTATAGTTCTGCAATCTATCCAGGTCACAGAAAAGTCACAAAAATCCTTCAGTTTTCAAAACACTGTATGTTCGTTCTTTCTACTCATTATTAATAAGTTTTCTACCATACATTAAAAATATGTTTACTTAGCTTTCATCTTTTTTTAAAAAAGGACATATAAACAAATCTTGTCTTTCATATCATAAATTGTAAATGTTTTTTAATTGCCTAAAATAATGACTGTAAGTTTCCAGATCATATTAATACATCATAATTACAACTGCATTGTTCATGATATCATAATTGAGCATTCCATTTTGCCTAATACCCATTTTTTTAATAATGGAAATCTTTAGAAACTAGCACTATAATTAGTTAAAATATCAAAATTAAAGCACTATTTTTTTCTCACAGAAAATATAATTTATCAACATACATTTGATGCTAAAGTATATATGAAAACATATGTCATATCAATTTAAAAGGTTAATAATTAAGGTGAAAATAATATTTCATATTTATTTTACATATCAACTGAATTACGAATAAGAAAGAACAAACATTTGTTACTAGAAAACATATACCCTGTTATACATTTAAATGTTTCTAGGACTGTTTGCTTTTCATTAATTCTAACATTAATTTAGAGTGACAAAAGACTTAACTCTTAGAAGCCAAGGACCATTAAAAAATAAAACAAACACAAAGAAAAAAATATAGTACACACACACACACACACACACACATACAGGTCATTGGGATTTGTAGAATTCATGACTCTGGCAGTGTTTTATGACACACTTCCTACCTCTACTTTACAGCAATAGGGATGCCAAAGCCCATAGAGAAATTGATCTTGACTTTATTTTCTATCATATAAAATCTTCCCCATATTATCTCAGAGTATCTTACAAGCAATGACAAGAACAGTATTTAAAATAAAAACATTGCAGGTGAATAATAATTTTCACACATGTATGAGAATGAAAGAACATGGTGCACAAATGCTAAAACTAGCTAAGTGTTTGAGAATAATAAAATAAAAAATACTGGGGCCCTTGGGAATGCAGCTCACTAATAAAAAAATAGCCTGTGCTGGGCCCTGGGTTCTATCTCTCACAATGTTGAAATACACAAAAAACAAACAAACAAAGAAACACATGTTGAAGATGGAAGGGTTACTGTTTTTATATTCTGTTGTAGATGGAAGGACTACTATGTTATTTGGTTTTGATGTGAGGCAAATTTCAGGGTACATTAATCCTGATGATCAGAATTGATACAACAAAATAGGATTAATGCTACAAAATGTTAGTGGAACATTTTACTGTATGATTTAATTAATTAGTAAATTCAATCTATCAGCTAAGATGATTTGAAAATTTTCTGTTCAAAATCAAATTCAAAATTGTTCTTTACACATTCCTAGTTTATTTAACTTCTATGAAAGTATTAAATCTTTTAATGGTGACCTGATTCAAAATTAATTCTCCCAATAGCTAGTCAGATGATGTACATGATGTTGATATAATTAGTACTATAGTTTCCTTCAAAAACTTATACTCAATATGTTGATTTTTTGTACTTCCAGTAGTATCACCAGGCCTCTTTCTCAAACATGTTTAACATAATTTTATCAGTGATGATATTGCTAATCAACAGTTCTTTTTCTTACCAAGGATTCACACTTATTAAGGAAATTATTGATTCAAGTCAATATTTTGCATACACATGCTTCCTTAGGAATATGACTTGTTGCCTGTCATTACATTAAAGTTGTTTCCAATGTTTCTACTATCATCCTAGATGAAAAACCAAATGACACTATTGTCCATCTATATCTTCAATAAATTTGTTTGAAAGCAGCTTAAGTCAATAATAGTTTTTCATATTGCTGAAACAAGAACCAGAGAAATTTGTCACTGAACTTAGCTTGCATTCAAATATAGTGAGTAGAATCTCAACAAGTAGACAGATCAGTGTTTTTGTCCGTTTTGCCTTGCTATGAGCAAAATACCTGACAAGAACAACTTAGAGAAAAGAAAGTTTATTTGGGGCTCATGGTTTCAATGATCTCAATCCATGGACTTCTGACTCTATTGCTCTAGGCCCAAGATGAGTCAGGACATCAGAGAGCAGTAAGTATTGAAGGAAATCTTTCCAGCTCATGTCAGGGTCAGCAACCAAAGAGCACAAGAGAAAGGAAAAATAATTCGTCCAGGGCATGTTCCCAGTGATCCACCTCCTTCATCTATGCTCTGCCTGCCTACAGTTAAACATCTATTCCATTCAAACTAGGATGAACTAATTAAATTACAAATCTTACAATTTAATCAGTCACCCCTGAATATTTCTGCAGGAACACATGAGCTTCTGCAGGACATTTCATATCAAAATCATAACAATAAAATACCTTCCAGGAGATAATTAGCATAATAGGAAAACAAAGCCAGGTAAGGAAATAAGGAGCTACTATCCATCTCAACCTAAAGAAAAGTCCATATGCACAGAGGTGAGTGTGTCCCATGGTCATAGATTCAGGCTTGAAAAAGGAGAAAGCTTATAGCCATATAAATATTTACCTGTATTATTTACTAGATCTGCCTTAACAAAGTACCATAAATAGAGGCTTCAAGAACAGAAAGTTATTCTTTCATAGTTCTTGACATTCTAAGGAAGTCCAAGGTCAATGTGCCAGCAGAGTTACTTGGTCTGAGGTTTCTGTCCTTGGCTTGCAGATGGCTTCCTTCTAGCTGTGTCTGGTTGTTACTCCCTATGTGTGCATGCCAGTGTTTTAATCATCTTTTCCTACAAAGACATCAGTCATTGGATTAGAACCCTCCTATGTGTTCTAATTTAATCTTGCTTATATCCAAATACATGACATCCTGAAAGACTTTGAGTTGAGACTTCATCAAATGAGTTTTGGTGAGTTCTAAGTCACTTCATAGCATTATCTTAAGAATTGTTAAGTTAAATGCCATGTATGGGCATATTTCACAACCACTATCATGAAAAAAATTCCAGAATGGTTCTTATTTTAAAGAAGAACTCTTCTTTTTGTAAATATGTATAATCTTTAAATGTGAGCATGTGTAAACATAACACAACATGGGAAAATTGGCAGTAAAGCGAGAGGAATGAGAAGTGTAAACACTTCATATGCTCTTTTGTCATTTTAAAGCATTAAACTTTTTTTTTAAAAGTTTAAACTTTTTTTTTTAAAAAAATATACATTCATGTAAAGGGAAAAAAGAAAGAAGTAGCAATGAACTAAAAAGTCAAAGCTTTCTTTCTCTTTTACATATAAGTTTTTTTTATTATCAATCCATACATTTCAAATATATGTTATGTGTATATATGTTTAGATACTCATACATATTAAGTATACACATCTTGAAGTTTTATTATACCTTTATTTATAAACACATAGAATTCTATTTGAAAGAGCATAATATTTTAATATATAATTATACCATGATTTATTTAAGCAATTTTAAATTAATGTTTCTATATTCCATCTTCAGTTGGATGCATTTGCTATTCAATTATATCTTTGTGAAAACTTTGAAAAATAATTTCCTAGAAAAAGTTTTCTGCATTGTCAACTATCATAAAGTTTGCATAATTGACATGTGAAAAATATAGTACTTAATTAACCAGATGCTCTTATCAATAATTATTACTTTCAGAAGTTTAAATTATTTATAATATGGGAATTGACAAATGTTACATCTGTGTTCTTTAATATGCTTTTTTATAATAAATGTAGTTTTTTGAGTATGTATTGGCCAAAATAAAATCACATTTTAATTTTTAAATATATTTCATGGCTCCATTCTTCTCACATTTATTTATTTTTTGTTACAACATGTTGATAAATTTAACTTATATATATTAAAGAGAATGGGTTAGTGTCTTTCACTTTGTTGTTTTTCTTTTCAATACATTATAATATGTAACTAACATATTTCTTTTAATTTTTAAGTAGCTTATACATCATCAGTTTCTATTTTCATCTGGGCTCTGTATCAACCTAAGAAAGAACATACCAGAACCAATATTGTTAAGTCAAATGTACTTTCTTGTGATAACTTTGTGCATTTTAGAATCTACTTTTGACTTTCATGTGCACACTGAGCATTCTTTTGCTTATTACATCCTTAATTTTTTTGTTTACTAGTTTTTTTCTGAATATTTAAATTTACTTTAATATAAAATATTTTTATCATATATTAACTTTTAGAAATGACACTAGTTCTATTTATAGAACCCATTCTACTCCATTATAATGGCTTCTCAAAAAAATTTAAATATAGTCTTGGTCGTTTTACTTTAATTTCATTAATTTTATTTTAAATTTTATACACAGAAAACATACTTCTGTATATATAGAAGTATGGTGTGTATAAAATAAGAATATAAAAACAACTGACAAGTCATGGGAATTAATAAATCAAAAAATTAATATTTAATTATTTTTAAATTAGTAATAAAGACGTTTCCCCTCCTCACATCATCATACTTGTATTTTGTATAATGATGAGGGTCTCCTTCCATCTTCCAAGCAATTCCCCTTCTCCCTCCCATTCCCTCCCACCTCTATTTCCTATTTAGTGGTATCTTCTTCTCATGCTCTTTCTCCCTACCCTATTTTGAGTCAGCCCCTTATATCAGAGAAGACATTTGGTATTTGTTTTTTAGGGATTGGCTAACTTCACTTAGCATAATATGCTCTAATGCCATCCATTTCCCTGCAAATGCCATGATCTTGTTATTTTTTAGTGCTGCATAATATTCCATTGTGTATAAATGCCACATTTTTTTTATCTATTCATCTATTGAAGGGCATCTAGCTATTGTGAATTGTGCTGCTATTAACATTGATGTGGCTGTGTCCTTGTAGTATGCTCTTTTTTGATCTTTTGGGTATAGTCCAAGAAGGGGAATAGCTGGGTCAAATGATGGTTCCATTCCCAGCTTTCCAAGGAATCTCCATACTGCTTTCCAAATTGGCCACACCGATATGCAGTCCCACCAGCAATGTAGAAGTGTACCTTTTCCCCCTCATTGTCACCAGCACTTGCTATTGTTTGACTTCATAATGGCTGCCATTCTTACTGGATTGAGATGGTATGTTAGAGTAGTTTTAATTTGCATTTCTCTGAATCCTAGAGATGGTGTGCATTTTTTTCATGTATTTGTTGATTGATTGTATATCCTCCTCTGAGAAGTGTCTGTTCAGGTCCTTGGCCCATTTGTTGATTAGGTTATTTATTTATTTTTTTGTTCAACTTTTTGAGGTCTTTTTTACTCTAGAGATTAGAGCTCTATCTGAAGTGTGAAGGGTCAAAATTTGTTCCCAGGATGTAGGTTCCCTATGTACTTAATATATTATTTCTCTTGCTGAGAAAAAACTTTGTAGTTTGAATACATCCCATTTGTTGATTCTTGATTTTAACTCTTGTGCTACAGATGTCCTATTAAGGAATTTGGGGCCAACTTTTTCTTCTATTTGACGCAGAGTCTTTGGTTTGATTCCTAGCTCCTTGATACATCTTGAGTTAACTTTTATGCATGGTGAGAGAAAGGGATTTAACTTCATTTTGTTGCATATGAATTTCCAGTTCTCTCAGCACCATTTGTTGAAGATGCTATTCTTTCTCCATTGCATGCTTTTAGCCCGTTTGTCAAATATAAGATAGTTGTAATTTTGTGGATTGGTCTCTGTGTCCTCTATTCTGTACCATTTGTCTACCCACCTCTTTTGGTACCAGTACCATGCTGTTTTTGTTACTAGTTCTCTGTAATATAGTTTGAAATCTGATATCTCTATACCACCTGTTTCACTCTTCCTGCTTAGAAATGCTTTAGCTATTCTGGGTGTCTTATTTTTCCAGATTAATTTCATGATTGCTTTTTCTATTTCTGTAAGGAATGCCATTGGGATTTTGATCAGAATTGCATTGAACCTGTAAAGTGCTTTTGGTAATATGGCCATTTTTATGATATTAATTTTGCCTACCCATGAGCAAGGTATATCTTTCCATCTTCTAAGGTCTTCTTCTATTTCTCTTTAGGGTTCTGTAGTTTTCGTTGTATAGATCTTTCACCTCTTTTGTTAGGGTAATTCCCAAGTTTTTTTTTTTTTTTTTTTTTGTGTGTGTGTGTGTGTGTTTTTTTTAGGATATTGTGAATGGGGTAGTTTTCCTCATTTTCATTTCAGAAGATTTGTCACTGATACACAGGAATGCCTTTGATTTATGCGTGTTAGTAATAAAGACTTTTTTTTTTCATAATAACATTTTGAACTGGATTGTTTTTAAGTAGAAGTATGTTATGGATTGGATAGGAAATGTTCCTCAAAGTTTCAAGTTCTGCAGGCTTTTTTCCCAATGCAGCAATATTCATAGGTGAGAATTTGGGGAAGTGATTGGACAATGAGGGTTCTGAAGTCATCTGTGGATTAATCCATTGACGGATTCAAAGCTGAATGGATTTTGGAAGATGGTGAAAACAGAGGGAGGGGTAACTTATTTGAGAGACTAGGGAGTGGATCCTTGGTTGCCTGCCCTTGGGAACTGTTCTTGTACCTGGCTCCATCCTTCCTTTCTCTACCCCCTCTCTCTATCTCCAGGCTGCCATAAATTGAGCTGCTTTCCTCCACAGTGCCTCTCAGCCATTATGTTCTGTATTAGCCTCAGGCTCAAAGGAATGGAACAAGCCAACCATGCATTAAAATTTCTGAATCCTTGATCAAAAATAAATCTTTCCTCCTTTAAGTTGTTCATATCAAGAACATTTCCTGCCCACACACACTGTAATTAAGAATTAACAGAGAATATAATCACATTACATATGCATTTTCTTTCAAAGTCTCATTATAGACTTTATTTCTCTCTATTCTCTTTTTTATATAATTTTTAATTTGTTTTAATTAGTTACACACAACAGTACAATGATCTTGACATATCATACATTTGAATCAGATGAGATATAATTTGTTAGAGTCTGTAAACAAGTCAGGATGCCGCCTGGCATTTTGCCCGGTGGAGTGGTTTGTGAAGTAATGCCAGTGAGCCATTAAGTGTGGAGATTCCTTATTGGCTGACTTCTGTATCTAGTTTATCTTAATTAAGATAAGCTGTGTGGAATGTATAAATACTGCTCCTGTCCTACAATAAACGGCTCCCACTCCTGCTGTATCAATCTACACAAGTTGCTTGTCACCCCCCGGTTATTTTGCTGCAGCTGGACTGCGGCATAATTTCTCATTTTTCAGACTGTACAGGTTGCAGAATCACATTGGTCGTGCAGTCACGTATATACACACAGTAATAATGATGTCTATTTTATTCTTCTGTCCTTCTTTTTCCCCCCTTCCCCTCCCCTCCCCTCCCATCACTCCTCTCTACCCAAACTAATGTGACACACCTCTTTTTTTTTCACCTCACATCATCATACATATATTCTGTATAACGGTATTCTCTATTTCTTGAACAATTCTATGCAAAAGATAATTATTTCTAGGGAAATATATTGATTCACACTGAATATTTTTAACACAATTGTCTTCTTAGGTTCTATAAGAAGACTTTTAGCATTTTTTTAAAAAATCATTATGACAGAGGCTGATATAAAGAAGTTTCAGTTCAATCATTGTTGACAGAACTAATTTTAAAAATGGTAGCCAAATTTTTAAAATTTCTTTATAGATCTTATTGCTAAGTGATATTGATCTTATTCCTTCGTTGTTTATTAATTTGTTGTACTGGGTTTTGAATCCACTGAGTTCCCCAGCCTTTTTATTGTTTATTTTGAAACAGATCTTCAATTTTAAATCGTCCTTCTCACCTTCCAAAGTTACAGGTGTGTGCCATCAAATCAGGTTTATTCCTTGGAGTTTTAATTTGTCAAACTACACTACATTTTGCTGGTATAAAATATTTATAGACTTTTGGTGTGACTTTACTTTGTGTAAAACCAGAGATATGAAAAGTTTTGCTCTATATATGTAATATGAATTGTAATGCATTCTGCAGTCATACATAACAAATTAGAATTAAAAAATTATAGACTTTCAAAAACTTCTAAAAGTAAAACTTAGTTGTATTCTAATTTTAAGCATTTATTATTCTAATAGGCTTTATTATTAATAATTATTATTAATAAATACAACATGAGGTATCCCTTATTGGGCAAGCTAAAAAACAGATTCTTATTTCATCACTGTCTGGAAGCTGGATGTCCAAGACCAAGTTTTTCAACAGAGCTGTTTTTTTCTGAGGCCTCTGTTCTTAACTTGTAGTGGCTGTCTTCTCCCTGTTTCTTCATATCATACTCTGTATGTTCTGTCTATATCTGCTCCTAATATTCTTGCTTAAAAGAAAACCAGTCACTGGATTAGGCTCCATGCTAATAACAATATTTAACCTTCATCATGTCTTTAACTTAAAAGATTATTTCCTTATTCAGTCACCATATATCACAACATTTTTATTAACCAACATAGAATGAACACATAACTTGTGGAGGATGGCATAAACATTTGACATCGTTTATTTTTTCTCATTTACTTACAAAGTTAATTTAGAAATTTTAGAAAATTAATCTGTAGTAAATTTTCGTGTTGCCCATGTTTCAATATAATTTTAAATCTCCATGAATTTATTTTAGCTAATTCTGTTATTTCTTTTTTGTAAGTGTGTATCAATAATTTTGATATGAAACAAATCTTCCATTTATTGACTCTTTCCCATGCAATTTCGTCTCATTTTTTTTCTTTTGTAAATATTCTCTTTGCTTTTATGCCATATTTAGGTGTTGTAAAAGTGATTCATTTTTTTTGTAAGGTTATGAAAATTATGTACCTGAAAATTTTTTCAGGACCCTGAATTTTTTTAACCTTATATTTTTCATTTCTCACTTTGTGTGTGTGTGTGTGTGTGTGTGTGTGTGTGCATGAGATCATTTTTGTAACATTTTTTAAGTAGAAATAGATTTGCCTTGTCACCATTTCCTCATGGAAACATTTGAGTTTCAGGAGGTAGCATGGAGAAAGAAAAGTTTGCTGGTAAATACAATGTTAGTACATTTTGGAGTAAATTGTAACTCACCATGATGATGTATCTTCATTCAGGGCAATGTGTCTCCCAGTCGTTTGGGAACTCCTTTGGTACCACCATATCCACTGAAGGGCTGCAGTCAGCAATCTCTCATTCGGGCTTCACATGGGACTCCTCAACCTTCATCTGACACTAGAAAACACTTATAAACCCTGTGGACTCTTTTCTCTCATGATCCCAACTGCAAGCCATTTTCCTTAATTAAGGAGAAAGAGCACACATCTCTCTTGCTCCATGTCTGTGATCTATAATGGGTCAAAATAGGAAAGTTTCTCCTGTTCCCCATACTTCTATAAATCAAAAACCCATCATCATCTAGGCTTTTTCTTCCCCCACCCTCTCTTTTTTTTTATTCTCAGTATTGCTTCTCTGAGCTTTATTTTAATTTTTTTCCAAATATTAAATACTTGATAGTTATAAGTTATTCTGCACTATTGCATTATTAATAATTCAGTCAAAGTAGAACTTACTTATCATTTTGTATTATAAGCATTTGTTTTCGGAAAGATACATAAAGAAGACTAGGTTTAAAATGTTTATATTTTACTACCTTTACTCATATTCCATATAGTCATTTTAAGATCTTATTTTAAATTAACTCTAAATATTTGTTTATAGACTTCATTTGTTACTCTTTATAAATATAAATATGCCAACCTTTATAAAATATGAGGGGAATAAAAATATGTATTTTAACATTATGTGCATATCTATATTATTCTATATACTTAAGGATAAAGAAAAGCAAAACTTGCATGTTTACCTAAGTATAAAAGAATATATTTTACATACACATACATATATCTATATATTTTATATCTGTCTTCTAATCTTTCCCCTGTTCCTTAAAATCAAATGTATTCATGTGTACTATTTTTAAAATATTAACATCTAAAGGCATTTTTTTTTTTGGTCTCTGACAGAGTAGAGTATATTTCATGGAATTATGCCTCTACTGTGTTGTGGTGAAAAGAAACTATGAATAACAATAGTCCTTTAGAAATTACATTACACAGAGCCAGGCACTGTGGTGCACACCTTTAATTCCAATGGCTTAGGAGGCTGAGGCAGGAGGACCTTGAATTCAAGGCAGCCTCAGCAAAAGCTAAGCAACTCAGTGAGACCCTGTTTATAAATAAAATACAAAATAGGCTGGTAATGTGAGTCAGTGGTCAAGTGCCCCTGAGTTCACTCCCTTGGAACTGCCCTCCCCCCAAAGAAAATTATACTACACAGAAACCTCACCATATCTAGTGGTATATAAGTAAGCAAGTAATGTGGTGATAACAGCTATTTAATATAGCATAAAAGGCCAATAACTCAGTCTTATTTAAATATTATTGTTGACTTAATTTTAGGTTGACATGGAAATGTATAACACAGTTTGACAACAGGCACAGTCAATAGTGCTAAATCCATCGAAGCATAATTTATCTAATTAGTGAAATATCAGAAAATTTCATGATTCTGAATCCTAAAAACTGAAAGTTATTGTTATTGGAAAAACTCGTCTTACTTCTGATTCCTTCATAATATTTTTCCCTGAGGAGTCAACTACACAATAATTGCAGACATCAGCTGACTAACCATGTGGTATTGACCTGTGCCTCTCCTTCTTGCCTTCAGGCCCACTGCAGGCCAGGTTCAGTGTGAATCCAGCAGACTGCCTTTAGAGGTGTAGAGGAAAAAAGCCAGAACTGTGCTAGGAACTACCTCCTGATAGAAAAGCATTCCTCTGACTTACCACTAGGAAAACTACCAAGGTATAAGACAAACAATTCTTTCCCTGTGTATTTGTAGCTCTTACAATGTTTAAAGACTCTGAATGAAAATCAATAAGGACAAACAAAAGTATATAATTGTCTACATGCTCATTGTTCATATTCAAGATTCTTTACATTTTGACCTTATTTGTTCTAGTTGGTTACATTGCAATTATGCTTGTAATTGTAAAGAAAAACAATACTGTATTCTTTCTATACAATCTTCATTGTAAATCGGTAGTTAATAAGGAATTTAATTTATAAACCACCATGGATTTTATTCATAACAGTGGCTAAATTATGTAATTTCTTTCAAAGCACTGTCTCAACTCTGTTCCTCCCGGTAGTTAGGATGGCCATTATTCCATCAAGCTTCGTGCAAAAATGTCTAACTAGACTTTTCTTATGGGTAGGGTGTGAGGGAATCTCTCCTCTGTTTCTTTAATGGTAACTCTTGTGGTCTTGGAAGACAAATCTTGTGTTGTTGCTAAGGTTAGTTACTTTTAAAAGCTGTCTCTTACATTTCCATAAATGTACTGATTGCTTCATATGTTTCATATGATCCTTCATATCCTGGTTGTTAACTATTTTCTGCCTTGTCTTATAAATTATTTATTTTAAAAAGTGGCAGATAGTTGATGGTTTCTCTCACATTCATCCTTGGGTTATTGTACACATTATTCCTCAGCTACAATAAATTTTTTCCTATTCTTTCTTAAATCTTTAAGGTTTGCTTAAATATTTCTTCTTGCATGTTTTATCAGCTGGTGTTTCAAGTTCTGGATACCTAATTCTTTCCCAGGAAACATAAGTTCTTGAGAACTTGTCTGTATTATTTTTGATACACTTTTTTTTCTTTTTGAAATGTTTTTTAGTTGTAGGTGTACACAATGTCTATATTTTATTTATTCATTTTTATGTGGTGCTGAGGATCAAACCCAGCACCTAGCATATGCTAGGTGAGTGCTCTAAGCTGAGCCACAACCCCACCCTGTTTACTTTTCTTTCTTTCTTTTTTTGCTTTTCTTTCTTTCTTTTGTTTTCTTGGTACTGGGTACTAAACTCAGGGGCAGTGGACCACTGAGCCACATCCCCATCCATATCTTGTATTTTATTTAGAGACAGGGTCTCACTGAGTTGCTTAGTGTCTTGCTGTTGCTAAGACTGGCTTTGAACTCACGATCCTCCTGTCTGAGACTCACGGGCCGCTAGGCATTGGCCACCACTCTTAGCTCTTGATTTACTTTTAAACTTATAACTAATTATCAGTAGATGTGATTGATTTTTAACTTCAAAACTATTTCATTATCTTTGGTTCTCTGCATATCTATTGCTATTAACTTAACAAAACTGCTGTATGGTATGATGGCTGTTTCATTTCTTATTTTAATTTCACAAATATTATCTGCAATATCTCTTTCCTTCATATAATTTAATCTACACAATTACTCTTTGCTTCTGAAAATTTGAGGTGATTTATTTATTTATTTTGGTCATACCAGGGAAAGTTTAATCATATGTCCTCTCTGTAGATTGTTCTTCCAAATGCTTCAAAGATGGCTCCTTTTAATCTCATGTATTTAATATTATGATCAAGGAAGAATCTGCTGAATTTTATTTTTCCTAGTGTCATTTTAAATTTTTGGCCTATTGCATATTTTCATTAAGACATAACACACTTTTCCTTACTTTCTATGAATATTTTATAAATCCTTTAAAAGAAGATATATTCATTTTTATTGAGAATTTGTATTAGTAGCTGTTAGCACAAAAAGACCTGGCTGATGCAAATGTCACAGATCTTCTCAGCCTTTCGGACCTGCTTTCCTGATTGAAAATGAGCCACCAGACAAAGGAGGGGACTGGGCTTATATAGGTCATACTGAGAGGTGACTTAGTTAATGAGCTTGTCAGTTTGGGGCACTTAGAAATTTGGGGGTCTGTGTTACTGGGCAAGACAGGGAGGGGTCTAGAGTCAGTGGTTGGTTTTGTGCACTCAGGAAACAGGTGTGTGAGAATTTGAAAATTTGTTTCTCTTGGGCAATATTTTTACTTGAAGAAGAAGAGAGGGTCAGAGGTCAGCCTTCAGTGCTTATCTCTTTCCCTTCAGAGTCCCATTGTACTGTCACTGGGAAAGGATTTATTTGAGGATGGATCAATGCTTTGGCTTCCTCTCTAGGGATCCCTCTGTCTGTGGGAAGGATAACACTGGGAAAGGATCAATGCTATCAATGTGCTGCTTTTCTCTTCACTCCCTCTTCCCAGGTCATGCTACTTTGGGCTTTTTCACTTTCCATATCTAACAGTAGGAGTCTCCAGAGAAAATGAACAAACAAGGATGTGTGGAAAGACATCTATTATAAGAAACTGACTCGCAGAATTTTGAAGAATGAAGTCTGAAATCTTCTGGTGTAGGCTGGCAAGCTAGAGACCCAGGAGAGCAGGAGAGTTAGTTCTATAGTTCCAGTGGGACGAGAAGGCCGTCAGGCTATGACCAAGTAGAGGCAGTGATCCAGGTCCAGCCTGAAGGCTTCTTCATGAAGAACCCTCTCTCATTCTGTAAGGTTAGTCTTTGGATCAATGAATTCCTTCAACTGAATGAAAGAGTCCCATCCACATTTTATAGAGCAGTCTGATTTGCTCCATATCCAGCTTAAATATTCATTTCATGCATACAAAACACACTTAGAGAAAGAGTAATGCTCATTCAATTATCAGGAATGGGTGGCCCAGTCAAGCTGACTCCTGAAATTAAGCATAGCAAAGTTCACAGTGGATCTCCTTTAACTATTACAGTTATGAGGTTAAAAACTACTCATATAGTTTTTCCTTAAATTCAATTGAGAAAGGTATAGGGCTAAGACCTCTTTTGCAAAAATGTTTATTTTTATCATTGAATTTCTTATAGCTTCAGATATATTGAAATTGGAACATTACTGAGTTTTAGATGAGTAATTATTAGCATTTACTATGTAAGACCTGACAGTGTTCTGTAGGCTGTACTTTTGTTTAATAAGGAAAAAAAAAATCAAGATGGGGTTTTGGCCCAGTGGTAGAGCTCTCGCCTAGCACCTGTGAGGACCAATATTTGATCCTCAGCACCATGTAAAAATAAAAAAATAAAATAAATGTATTTTAAAAAATCTCCATTTGTCTCACTTACTGACACAAAGTTTCAACTCTACCTAAACATAATAGAAAGAGTGTGATGTCTATTTTTGTTTTATTTCTTTTCTTGCTATGAACTGGACAATTATTTTACAGTAAGCATTTCAAATATCTTTAAATGTGCAATTTCCATACAGAAATGTGTTAGATTTTGTTTTAGTAGTTAATTTGAAAACACTGGTGATCTGAAACAATTTACTTCACCAATGTGTTAATGTTACATCTTGGCGCTCTCATAAAATTTGCATTTTATTTATTTTCAATACCGTCAATATAGTCTCTCATTATGTCCTTGCTTGTATTACCTTTTTTTCAAAGTGCAGTTTTTATTACTAGGGAATGTTTTCATATTTTTTTCAAATGATTATTTTTATACTAACAATTGTATAAAATATATTTAGTTGCCTTTATTTAATAACATTCAATGTTTTCTCCTCTAAGTAATATTTATGTTATCTATAACTTCGTTTCATCATTCTCTCTTGTTAACTTAGAACTTAGTTCTTGCCTTAATAATAATAATTATTAAACTTTCAGAAAAAAAAAACAATATATCTGTGGCCTTTAAATTTCAGTGTATGATGAGTATGTTTGGCTATATCTGTGGCTCATAGTTCATTTTATTGAATATCATCAATAATTTGCTTCATGGCACAAAGACAAATATTGAAAAGTAGGTTCCATACTAAATTCTCTCTCTCTCTCTCTCTCTCTCTCTCTCTCTCTCTCTCTCTCTCTTTCTCTCTCTCTCTCTCTCTCTCTCTCTCTCTTTCTCTCTCTCTCTCTCTCTACTAGGAATTGAACCCCCAGGGCATGTAAGAGCTGAGCCACATCTCCAGCCTTTTTTGTATTTAGAGTCAGGGTCTCAATGAATACTTAGGGCTTTGCTAAATTGCTGAGGCTGGCTTTGAACTAGCAATCCTTTTACCTAGCCTCCTGAACTGCTGGGATTATAGGTATGAGCCACCATGCTAGCTGTCTCAGTTTTACTTTACAATTGCTTAATCTTATTTTGCCTACCTGAAATGAGTAATGTGCACCTTCAAAATTTAGCTTCATTTTTAAAACAGTTTTTTAGCAAATATTAAATTTTAGTATTTGCTTTTAATATGTATAAAGCATTTTAGTATTTGTTCTGGTTTTCCTCTTCAAAGGCCCTTTATTCACCAGTTGAATCTTTGCTTGTAGACGATTATGTTCTATTGGAAATATATTATGTCTAAATATATTTCTTTTCTTGTATTTATTTGTGTTTGTTTGTTTGTTTTGTTTTGTTTTGTTTTTATCAGAGATTAAACACCGTGGTGTTTAAACATTGAGTAACATCTGCAGCCCTTTTTATATTTTATTTTAGAGACAAGATCTCTCATTGTTGCTTAGGGCCTCCATAAGTTGCCAAGACTGGCTTTGAATTTCCAATCCTCCTCTTTTAGCCTCCTGAGCTGATGAGATTATAGGTGTGTGCCTGTGAGCCCAGATAAATTTTTTAATGAGTTTATTTTTCTCTTTTTACTTATAATTTTCTTCCAAGAGCATTTTGTTGTCATTATTTAGTCTTGTTTTCCTTTCTATTTAGTCTGATTTTCTAACATGGAAATTTTTATGCTTTCATTTCTACTATAAGTTCAATAATTTAATTTCTAAATATTACTAATTCTGATTTATGTGTCCCTCACAAAGACTATCCAATTTTTCTAAATTCTATAAGTACATTTTTAAATTCTAAAGCAAAATATATGATTGTTTTGTGTACAAATACTTTTTATGTGGCAACAGTAACAAAAATCTCAACACTTGATTCTTCTCTTGACTTCTGCAGAAAACTACAAACTCATATAAATTATTCTTGTAACAAAAGGTCATTCCAGCTCATTTTTGTGGAACTTTTGAAAGATGTGTGAAAATTTTAATATAGATTTTCAGTTTTAGCACATGTTTTTTAAAAAAAGTTTTGCTTGCCAAAATAAGATAGTTGGTAAATCAATGAGTGAGAATAACTCAGTAACCTAATAAATTTCAGAATTCGCATGTCTTTAGGCCCAATTCAAAAACTACAGATTTTATGGAGGGTGTGGTAGTGTATACCTGTAATTTCAGTGGTTCTGGAGGCTAAGGTCAAAGGATTGAAAGTTCACAGCCTGCCTCAGCAATTTAGCAAGGGGCAAATAAGAATTATAAAAATTAAGAACTGATGCTGAGATTAAATAACTTTAAAATAGTGTGTATACACTGAATGTAGTCAGTTATTTTATATTGTACTTTATTTTTTCCTAAGTATTACCCCACTAGGCAAAATTATATAAAAGGGAAATATGGTGAGGAGCAAAACCTACAGAATCACTTCAAACATTTATAAAATTTTAAAATAATATGATAATCACTGTAGCACATATTTATACATCACTATGACTTCAATGATTCTCCTAGAATTTTTGTATTACTTTCCAATGCAACAGTGTTGAAAAAAAGCCCTTAACAACAACAACAATGGATATTAAAGTCCACTTTGATGAACTCTCACAGAAATGAGGAACAAAATAATGAAAAGTGAAGAAAAGCCTATTCTTGTTATAAAGTGAGAAAAAAAATTTAACTGAATATTGCCCTAGAGCTATGTGGAAGAATTTTAAAATAATGACCTAGGATACCTGGCAGCAGATATCTCTAAGCTGCCCAGCATGAGGAGGCTACAGAGTTTGTATTAAGAGTATGCAGTAAAATGTGAGAAGAGAGAAGTGATTTCAGGACAAGATTAATAGTTAAAAGGGAGAGATAATGCAGAAATATG
This sequence comes from Callospermophilus lateralis, assembly GCF_048772815.1. Taxonomy (NCBI): domain Eukaryota; kingdom Metazoa; phylum Chordata; class Mammalia; order Rodentia; family Sciuridae; genus Callospermophilus; species Callospermophilus lateralis. The sequence goes on from NW_027513138.1 coordinate 1,537,072, forward strand.
GAAAATGCTGTCCTACCTGTGGAAAATTGAAAAGCCGTGTGTAGGAAAGCAAACCAAGTGGATGGCTGAGAGGGGATTTGAAAAGATGTTTTGTGTGGTGAGAGGGAACAAAGTTTGACAACAAACCAATGGAAGAATGATCTCAGAGATCTTTGCAGCTGCTACTCCAATCACCGGCCCCAATACAGCTTTAAGACAAGAAATATATTGTGGAGAAGCCCATGGTGCACATAGAAACTTCATTTTCTCAAGTTGCCTTTGGTCTCCTCTCCTTGCAATCTGATGCTACACTCCTCAGCCACTGCAGCCCTTCCTTAAGCATCCCAAGGTGCATATCTGACTGTTGTTCCAGAAAGTATGAATAGTAAAACTCAGCAGCATCCACATGGAGCTAATTTCTCAAGTAGAATACTGTGGGTGCATGGCACAGTCACCACAGAAAGGCCCCCCTAGGTTAATGCATAGTGGAGCCATTTGTTGGGGCACCCCAGATATCTCAGATTTTCAAAGTTACCAATGTGAAGCACCAACCCGGGGAATCTACAGGCAAGAGACTCCAACTATGTTAATGATGCATTAGGATGAGTCCAGAAAATCCAGAGAGTAGGGTTGCCTGAGACCTTGAAAGCACAATTCCCCCATCTTCTAATATGTCTAGAAGTTAGGCAATGGAGCCAAGGAAGATCAGTGTTCAACCTCAGGATTCAGTGTTGTTGCCTTGTTGGGTTTTGAACTTGCTTGGGACTTGTTACTCCTTTTTTCTTTCTTACATTTTTTTTTAATTGGAATGGGAAAAAGGTAATTCTGTCCTATTTCTGTGTTAGAAGGATATAATTGGTTTTTATTTTAAAGGCCTACAACTGTAAGGGAATTTACATCAAGAAGAATCATGTCTTAAGTCTCAGTGATATGATGATGACTTTTTGGACTTATATTTTAAAGCAGATGTTGGAACAAATTGAGACTTTTAGAAATGTTGGGATGGTTTGAGTGTATTTCTGCATGTGAGCAGAGTATGAATTTGAGGAAGCGGGGGCACAATTATGATTTGAATATGTCCTTCAAAAATTCTGTGTATATTTTTTGGGACCTGGGGCATGAATGACTTTAGATCCCATTATGAATACATAATGAAATTACATAAAGGGTTCTCAGGAGTGTATTTGTTTCCTTGAGCTCCTGTCCTTCTGCTTTCCATCCTATAATTGTTTGCTAGATGTTGGCACCTTAATCTGGAACATACTAGCCTCCAGGCTAGTGAATCATAAAAGTCCAATTACTATAAATTACTCAGGCTCAAGGATTCTGTTATAACTGTTCAAAATGGACTAAAATGCATATGTTCTATGGTTAAGAAATGAATAAATATAACAATAAATAAATGACACTTCATCATAAAAAAACCTGAAATTTATGTGTAAGGGGTAGTCAGAAGGGTTGCGACTTAGTAATTGGGCAGTGGAAGGGTTATCTAAAATCAGGAAGTAAATTTGCACCATCAGATGCCGCAATCTGGCTGCAGCAGAATAACCGGGGGGGTGACGAATAACTTGTGTAGATTGATGCAACAGGAATAGGAGCCATTTATTGTAGAATAAGAGCGGTATTTATACATTTTACACAGCTTATCTAATTAGCATAAAATAGATACAGCAGTCAACCAATAAGGAATCTCCACACTTAATGGCTCGCTTTTGTTACTTCTCAAACCACTCCCTCTGGCATTTTGCCAGGCACCATGCAGACTTGTTTACAGACTCTAACATTTCTCTGGCAAAATAACAGGTGCCAATCTGACTTGTTTACAGACCTTAACAATCAGATATAAAATGAGATGGTTCATAGGAAATGCTGAATTGAAGAGACTGTTAAATGTTTGATCACACATGTGTGTTTGTGTACATATGTGTATTCCTAGAAGACTTGATTCTACTGGGTACAGTTTTTCTTTTTTTCTTTTTCTATTTACCTAGCAGTTCTGCCAGATTAAATCATACACAAACAAATGTGAAATTGTCCAAATGTTGAAAATATTCTCTAATATATCAAGCATGTCAGAGCAAATTTCTTTGTTCAAAAAAAGTACTATAGAAGAGTGAGCTGTACATAGAAAATCCTTCATTCCTAAACATTAAGTAATGTAATGGAATTTCTGTGGGAAAAAGTGTTTTTATAGAAAGTCTCCATGAAAATAGATGCTAAAAAATGCCATTTGTTTGAGTCAGGATAAGACAATATGAAAATAAAAAGAACCACTCCTCTAAATATGGCTATATACTTCAGTTATTTTGCATGTTTTATTGATTTCTTGTATTATTTGAAATATATCAAATTTTAAGTTTCTATTTTGCACTGTAGATGTTTATTTTATAAGAAATAATTTATATCTTCCAGTGTAGATAAATTTATTTGTGTTTTAATTAATCAAGTATTTTAAAAGAATTTTATAATTTTCCTTATTAAATATTTTTGAGGATACTAATCAATACTAGTTTTCAACATTGGCAAAGATGGTTTTGGAGTGCTCAGCATAACTAATAGTCACTCTTCATACCAAACACCTCACAATATCACTAACATATCTCAATAAAATTTTATTTTTTCATACCTCTTTTCAAGAGTATGAGAGACACTCTCTTTGATGGGTCTTCCCTCATTAGAACACATCTAGTTTCCAAAAATAGTTAGTATTAAGTCCTCTTCAATCTTATGATATACAGTTTCCATTATCATAGGAAAATAGTGTGAAATATAAGAAGAGTTTAATGACCTCGGAGTACTATAAGTGTCCTCTATTCATACCCATCAGCTAAAATCTAATGCAAATATATATTTTCTCTCTTCATGAAAATAATAAAGGAAAGATTGTACCCCATAATCAAGTTTGCTTTATCCCAACCATGTCACGTTGGTTCAACATAGGCAAATCAATGAATGTAACTCACCGCATAAATAGAATTATGAGGAAACATTACATGAGCATCTCTGTAGATGCGAAAATACCCTTAAATAAAAACCTGTACCTGTTCATGTTAGAAATATGGCAGAAACTCAGAATAGAAAGAACTTATTTCAACATAATAAGGGATATACACAACAAATTCAAAGCCAGTGTCATACAAAATGAGGAAAAGCTGAAAGCATTTTCTTTAAAATCATAAACAAGACAAGAATATCTACTATGAATACTCTTATTCAGTATAGTGCTTGAAATTAGGTAAAAGAAGACAAAGAGATTACAAAAAGGAAGAAAAGAAAATGAACAATCTGTAGCTGATGACATGATCTTATGCTTAGAAGAGCCAAAAATCTGTACCAAAAGACATCTAGAACTGATAAATGAATTCAGCAAAGTAGCATAATCCTAGAATATGGATCGTAAGCTTTCCCATACATAATAATTACCTGTTGGAAAAAGAAATTGGGAAAACAATTCCCTGCACAAAAGTACCCTCAAAATAATAAAATACCCGGGAATAAATCTAATCAAGGAAGTAAAAGACCTCTACAATAAAATTTATAAAATACAGAACAAAGAATTTGAAGAAGTCCTTAGAAGATGCAAGGAACTCCCATGTTCTTAGATAAAATCAGTGTTGTCTAAATGACCACATTAGGCATTAATAAGAGGGTGAAATAAGAGAATGACAAGAAATAAAAAATTTACTGCACTGAAAATAAAACAAGTAAGAGCATGAAGAGAGAGCCTATAGAATGGGATAAAATCTCCCAACAGGAAATTAGTAACCTGAATATATATTTAAAAAATAATCTGTACAACAGAAAAACAACCCAATCAATAAATTGCCAAATGATCTAAACAGATATTTCTCAAAAGAAGAAACACAAATGGCCAATACATACATAAAAACTTCGTCAACATTCTCAGAAATTGGGGAAATTAAATTAAAATTACATTGAGATTTTGTCTTCAGTTATAAGGGTAATCATCAAGAACACAATAACAGTAATTGCAGGAAAGGATGTGGATAAAATGTACATTTATGTATCACTGGTGGAACTGCAAAATAGTAAAATCACTTTGAAAGGTGGCATTGAGATTTATCAAAAGACTAAATATGCAACCACCATATTATCACCTGCCCCACTTCTTGTTATTTATCCAAAAGAACTGAAATCTGCATACTATATCGATACTTGCAAACCAATATTTATTGCAGCACAATTCACAGAAATAAAGTTATGGAACCAGCCTTGATGTCTGTTAACAGGTGAATGGATCAAAAAATGTGCTATGCATACTTAATGGAGTTTTACTCATCCATAAATACAAATAAATTTATGTCACTGGCTAGGAAATTGGTGGGTGGAACTAGGGAAGCCATGTTAACTGAAATAAGTGAACTCTAAAAATCAATGATTGAGTATTCTATCTCATTATTCTATCTCATTAAAAAAAGGGATTTAACAGAAATAGAAGGGAGATCAGTAAAATAGAGGAAGGGAATTAAGAGGTGGGTAGGAGGGAAGGACATGGGAAGGTACTCTGGGTTGAAGTCTACCAAATTACGTATGTCAATGTATGAATGTATACAATGAATCTTGTTTTTGAATATAAGTATAAAACACTAAATAAAATATAATAACAGGACGGGGTTGTGGCTCAGTGATGGAGCACTTGCCTAGCATATGAAAGGCACTGGGTTTGATCTTCAACACTACATAAAAATAAATGAATAAATATTTAAAATATATAATGATAATTAATCATAAATCAGCAGTGTAGAGCAAAATGATCAGAATAAGGGAAGAAAGAAGGAAAAGGGAGTTACTGATGAATGACTGACCAAATTATGTTGTATTCATATGCAAATATGGCATAATGAATCCCATCATTTTGTAAATTATGAAACATCAATGAAAATAAATAAAATATGTATTACCTTGAATTATAAATTTAGAAGTTTACAAATATATAATATGTTTAACATGTTATTTAAATCTTCAAATATATAGCTATGTAATTTGATGTCTACATAACAATGATAAAATTATTTTATTAATAATAATAAATTTTTAAAAATGAAATTGTATTGCTAAAATATATGCATGAGAGACTTAAAAAAATGCCAGTCTATTTAATAAACTCCATATACTAGTTCAATAATTTCAAAAGTCCTAGGAAATTTCTGATTTGTTATTTAATTGAAAATTGTGAGTAGCAGACCCCTTTCAGTTTATAAAGCTTACATCTATTTGTGCAGTATAAATTGTAAATTTCACTTTCTTTTTTTCTAAATTATGAACACAATTATTGTCAGAGTTGATAGGCTATAGTTTTAGAAACATTTTTTTTTTGTAGGGGGATACCAGGAATTGAACCCAGGGGTGCTTGACCACTGAGCCACATCCCCAATCCTATTTTGTATTTTATTTAGAGACAGCTTTGAGCTCTCAATCCTTCTGCCTCAACCTCTTGAGCCGATTACATGCATGCACCATTGAGTTGAAATCTTGTTAACTTACCAATATCTGTAGTGTTTTTCTTTATTCACATACACACAAATATTGGTTTCATTTAATCAAAATTCCAGAACCTTTATTGATTTTATTGGTGTTCATGACAAAATTGTTTGATGCCTGAAATGTGCAATTACCAAAGATATTTTGGAAGCTAATGACATCTATTCACCAAATATTATAATATTTATAAAATAATAATGTATTCAGGAGATAAAAGAAAATGTATTGCAGTACACATGAAATGAATGTTTATAAATATCCCTAAATTCAATGTAAAGAATGTGATAAAAACTGTGTTGATGCAGACAATGTAATTACTAGGGTTAAAAATAGATCTGCATGTATCTGTCAAATTCTGTAATACTTACCCAATGATACATGTGTTCTTTGCAATTAGTCTTTCAATAAATTACAAAAAAAGCAATTCAATAAATTTGATAGATTAGGAAAATAATGGTTTGATGTATAGTTCTTACAGTGTTTCCATTTCCTTTTTATTCATTTGCATGTTTTGGGTCAAATTGAACATTTTCATTACATGTAAATTTATAATCTCACAGAAGGAGTTAGTGACCTTGACTTCTTATGTATATGTTCCCATCAATTTTTGATGTTAACTTATGTCTAATAATTTCTATAATTATTGTAAAGAATGTTACAATAAAAAAATTACTAAATTCAAATTATACAAAGATTTTTGTCTTTATTCTTAAGAATATCTATGTAATACATTACAGACATGGGGAAATATAGGCCCTTTATGACATTGAATAAGAATGAATGATGAATTTAGGAATTCATATTGATGTTTCATAGAAGTTAAAGGTTGCATAAATATCCAAAAGTGTGCCTGTACTCAATGAAGCATTGCTATCCAAGGATATTTGAAACTAATGAGGTATTCAGTTCAGCATTTTTAAAAAATAAGAACATCTGATAATTATATAATTATTAATGATTTTTGTTAGTTTGTCAATATGTGTATGTTGTGCAACTAATATAAAGCATAAAACCTCATTTAATTAAGTATTGAAATGCAATGAGAATTCTTTTGTTTACTAGAAAAATAGCTCATGTTTCACATACAAATAACCTCATCAACAATCTGCTTTTTTATACATTTGAGAATTTATATTTCTTTATTCTGTACTAACTTGGATTGCTTCATGAATACAAAATGATAACCAATAGTCCTTTCAAAATGACAGCCAAAATAAACATTGATTTGGTTTATTTCAAATTTCAATCTGGGAAATCATATCCCACTAAGATTTAAATTTTGGTTTTCTTCCCAGGCAAAAAACGATGATCCCTCCAGAAAAAAAAAATTAAATATGATTAAACTATTATTTTGAATGATGGTATAAAATATGATTACTTATCTTCTGTAATTATTTTTATCTTAATTGTCACTGTGCAAATGTGCCTTTCACAAACATCGTACACATTTGACTGAATACAAACATTGTTGTTAGCAATAATAAGCAATGCCACAATATATGAGACATAGGAAAATGATTGCCTGGCAATTCGTTATTGTCAAACCTTAGCCCATTATTTACATGTGTTTTCAATGTACTAAAAGGAAATGACATCCAGGCATTTCATACTACACCTTACACTATGTGCTTTAAATGTATTATTAGTTACTATAACTCAATGATCCTTCAGGTTATGCATTAAACATTTTACAAATGATAAATTTAAAGTAAAAAAAACTGTTTAGAAGCACTTCTAACAAATATACAAGCTGATCTAAATCTCTGACTCTAGATATCACCATAGTGTACAGTATGGTAGCATAACATACTCAGACTGTACACCATTTGAGCAAATTTCTTTAGAAGAAATTATTCTAATCTGAACAACACAGACACGACAAATGTCCAAAGTAAATTTTAGAAACCTTCATATATTAACTTCTATTTCTAAAGGGATTTTATCCGCTACTAAGTTTTTGTATGATCCTGTATAAGGACTATTTCTGGGAACTAAATTTATAAATCAGTGCTGAAAAGCTTGCTCAGTGCTCGTGAGGATCTGGATTAAATGCCAGCACCATCAAAAATAAATAAATCAATAAACAAACAAATAAATAAATAAAAGAATATTTCCATTGAAGTTACATTTTTAAAAATATTATTTTATATGTTGATGAACCTTTATTTTATTCATTTATTTATATGTGGTGCTGAGAATTGAATCCAGTGCCTCACACATGCTAGGCAAGTGATCTGCCACTGAGCCACAACCCCAGTCCTGAAGTTACAATTATTCATTGACGGAACAACATTAAATTACACATTCTGGCACAATATTTTGCAATATTTTAGCTATGTCAATTATAAGAAAATTATTTAAGAAAAATGATGAAATCTACACTCAAATATTTAATTTGTATTTTTCATTGTACAATTGCCTGTTTTCTTTATACAGCTCACACGTTTAATGGGGAATATTATTTCCATTTTAAAAAGTTATATATATATATTCACATATGCACACTAATCAAAGTTTTAATTTACTTTGTTGATAAAGCTAAGTAGCAATTTTCCAAGTCAATTAATATTGTAGATTACACACATCATTTTCTTAGCTTTCACATTTATTTGCCATATCCAATTCCTAAATGATTTTGCATAAATGATTATTTAATTACAGTAATTTTTATATTTTAATTCCATACAAAATGTAAATTAATTCCTAGAAATCATAAACACAAAATGTAAATTAATTTCTAGAAATCATAAACTGCACTAAGAGGCACCACATAAATATTTTTTTTTCTAACTTGGATTAGAGTTTTGCCTTATAATTCTCTAAACCAGTTTTCACTGCATTTTCAAATGCAAATTTGTCTTCAATTATTAGATTTTCTACAAAATGTGTTAGTACTCAAAATCTCCTTCATGATGATTTTAAATGTAATTATTTTTGTGTATGTTTATTTATGATATATATGTATTATACACAAAAATAGATACCAGTATTCTTGCTTCTATACACACAAATAGATACCAGTATTCTTGCTTCTAGGTGATTATATGTAATTAATATGAATTACTTCTTTTTTTCCTTCACTTGTTTTATTCCTGTATTTTCAGTTCACTTTTTAAAATTTATCATTTTACCAATGTGAGAATACTATTTTAACATAAAGCAATTCTTCAAGGAAAGAAAAAGTGTTGGAGAAGAAAATGAAGAATGTTGATAAATGTTAGGAGAATTTGGTATTCACAAGCAGTTATAAAGTTAATTCCCATCAAATGTTAAAGAAAAGGGGAAATATCAAATATTGTATATTGAAAACATAAATTTTTACAGCCTATATGGAAAAAATACTACCAACATAATACAAAGGAAAAAAGTCTCTAGTAATAAAACAATAATATGTAATAAGAGATATATAAACCATTTTTAAGGAATCTGACCTTGAAGTAAAAGAAATGTAACATACCTCATATTGTCTCATAACTATTTTCTACCCGCCAATATATTGAAGAATAAAAGATGAGGACATCAGCTTCCACTGCAATCATATTTCCAAACTACAGAAATGAACATGTATTTATTCATAAGTGTAATCTTGTCTTAATATGATAACGATGTGTGTTATTTCTACTTAGCAAATTATTAATATGTACCTTTTCCTTGAAGTTGTATTTTGCACATATATCCTTCAGATTGAAGAAACAAAACACAGTGAAAATTTGTTTCACAATTTAAACACTAATTTAAAAATATTTTGCTTGTCATGTATTCTTGAAATGTATAGTACTAGTGATTAAGTAGGACAATCTGTTTGTTTTTTTTTTACTCTTAACTCCATAAACTAATATTTCAATATCCAATGATACAATCTTTCCATACATTTATCTTTTCTCTCTCTCTCTCATCTCTACCTCTCTGACTCCACTTCCCAAGAAGTAGAGAGCATTTTAAGAATATAATCTCAATCATATCTAAACTTCAGCTTTCTCTGTCCTTTTAATTAACTCAGTAAATAATATAAATAATACACTTTGTCTTCTCTAACTCCATCCATTTAACTGCAAATGACATGATGTTATTTTCTTTTATTGCTGAGTTATATTCCATTGTGTATGTATGCCACATTTTTTAAATCAATTCACCTATTATAGGCCATCTAATGCTAAGTGAAGTTAGCCAATCTCCTCCCCCCGCAAAAAAAAAAAAAAAAAAAAGTCAAATGTTTTCTTTGATATAAGAAGACTGATACATAGTGGGATAGGAAGCAGGTGCCTGGAAGGAATAGAAGAACTCTAGATAGGACAGAGGGGTTGGAGGGGAAGGGAGGGGGCATGGGTGGAATGTGATTATCATTACTATCCAAAGTGCATGTATGAAGACACAAATTGGTGTGAATATACTATGTATACAATTATAGATATGAAAAATTGTGCTCTATAAATGTAATAAGACTTGTAATGCATTCGTCTGTAATATATAAATAAAAAATTTACATTAAAAAATACACTTAGTGCTTCAAAACTGTGCAACTGAAAAAGGAAAAGAGCCTTATAAGATAACTTCTCACTAATAATTCTCTCTCCAAAGTCATGGTTATAATTATTTTTTTTCAATCTCTCTATATATTCCTAATTGTCTGAGAAATTAATAATTGTATGTCAATCACATGAAAATAAGAATAAAAAATGTTATGCATGTTTCCTCTGTCTTGATATGTACATTTTCCAACTACTTTAAAATAACTAATTTTAAAATGCAAGGCTCATCTACAGAAAATCTGCTCTAATGGCCAAGATATTAAAAAATTGAGAAAATGAGTTGAAGTGGAGCCCTAAGTGAGTTCACAAGCTATAAGTGAACTATCCATGCATAACTAAGTACCATGCAAATGATAAATGTGCTATTTAAATGCACCATCTTAATTTTACATATAAGTAATTTTTATATTTATAAAAAGAAATAGAAAAAATAATCATCAAGTATACTTCGAAACAAAAGGTTGCTGGGTAAAATATGTTCCACTACTCTGCATTTTCCGGCTTACCTATTTGTAAAGCTGTAGTTCTGATTACACTCACCTCACAGGAAGTCTGTGATATGAAATGCCACAATTCCTATGAAACACTTTTCTCTTATTGTGTTGTATCATAAGTAGAAACTTTATTTTTTTATTACTTATCAGTACTGTTATTTTTATAATAAAGGTGATGAATGAATAAATGAAATTTTGACCTATTTCCCTCTCCTAAAAACTTTTCTTCCTTTTCTTTTGTCTCAGGTAATAACAAACACTTAAATATTAAGAGAATATCAAAGAGAGCAAATGCTAGTGCTATTAGTTTCTCAAAGATAAACAGCATTTAATAATAAGTTTGCTTGTCTGAACAGCACTTGAACCAGGTTTGCTACTTTTCTTCCTCTTATAAAGGAACTACTTTCCCTCTTCATGACCAGCATGTAAAGTGCTGTCTATGGATAATATTTCTCCAGCTCAGCCACCTCAGACAAATTGAGTCAAAATTCTCAGTGTTTCTCAAACTTTCATGTGCAGATGAGTGCCCTGGCAATCGTGTTAAAATGTGGGCTCTGATTCAGAAGCTCATGGATGAGGCAAAAATTGTACACTACTAACAATCTCCCATTTTTCAGTAGTCAAAAGCCAAAAGATATATTCTTGTCTCCCTAAGATTTTTTTAAAATATATTCCATCTTATTAAATCTATCCAATTAGTCTGAAATAATTGATCAATCAAATTTTCAAAGAAATTAATTCAATTTTTTCTTCATTAAAAATAATATTTCCCCACCAAATTTCCAGCATCCTGCCATGCTGGTGCTCTCTTAGTATCTGAGCCTGACAAGCTATTTCCTCCACGGGGCCTTTATTTATCCATAATGCTCACTATAACAAGAAATATGTCTCAGACAACTCCCCAATCTGTCTTTAAACATCTGGCTCTTTCTCATTTTTATGTCTTAAATTAAATGTCACCTCCTCCAATAACATCTTAAAGAACATCTTAAGAAAAGAAATCCAGCATGCCTGGTATGCTTTATCTCTGGCAATACTACACTGCTGTCTTCTTTGTTGGGGTATTAGCCTCATTTAGTCTTACACTTTTCTTTTAACATATGTCAGAAGGTACCTCTTAAACAAATGAAACTGTTTAAAAAATCTGCATTACTTTCCTATTTTTGCTTTAAAAATAAATACAATGGTTCAGGATTCATCTCAGCAGGAGAGCACTTGCTTACATGCAGAAGTCTCAGGATTCAATATCCAGTATCCCCGCCCCACCCCCCACACAAATCCTACAAAGACAGTGGCTCAAGACAGCACAAACTTATTATCTAACAGGTCTGAAGGTCAGAAATCTAAAATGAACTAGAAAAGCTCTAGGGCCACTATACATTTTGTAAAGACTTTAATTTGGATAGTTGGTCTAAGTACAACTACTGACCCTGTGGTTATTGGATATGCCTGAGCCAGCAGTACCTTGTAGGTATTTAATTCTGTCATGTTTATTGTGTGTTTGCTTGTGTATGTGTGTGTGTGAAAAGATGAGTGTGGTTGTATTTGTGTGATGGACATTCTTATGTGCATTAGAGAGCTATTTCTAGGCTCCAAAATAATTTAGATAATATCAATATTTTTATCTAATTTATTTATGTATGGTATAATTTCAAATTACATTTTTAAAAATGTCTCTACTACTCCATCAGAAAGTATATGATTTAAAAAACATCTGGAAAAAATTTCATAACATCAATATTAGCATTCACACAGGAATTGAATCACTGAACAATAATGGTGAGCATAAAGACTGTTTTGAGATAATAAACTTGAGAATGTAAGAACAATAGCTGGAATAACTAGAATAGCTAGAACAACTGCCTGTAGGTATTCTGTGGTGATTCTAGGTATCACATTAATCTGTGAGCTTAAATGACCCCAGCACACTTAGATTCTTAGAAGTTCTGTTGATATTTGGGTGGATCCTTGGATGAGGTTTATGTTTAAGTGAGGCACCGGAAGTATACCAAAGTCCATGCAGGTAGGCATTGATATTTATTATGAATACGGTATTTAGACTGCTGTCATTCTATGGCGATGTGACTCACTCTCTTAGTTCACTGCTTTTCTGTGTTTCCCTAGCACCATTCTCACTGTGATCTTTTTTTAGTTCACTAAAGGTCAATCAATTCCTAAAGTTTGAAAATGGATTCAGAAATACAATTACAGATTTTTCTAGATTTGGCCAGAGTATTTTAGCTACCTTTTTTAATGCTGCCATCTTAATAGCATCTTATAGAAAACTCTTAGACAAGAATTCTTTCATTATTACCCAAAATGAATCAATTTTTATCTGGAGACTGTCTCTAATGACACTTCCAGCTCATAGCCTTTCCAGTGGGTAACTGATGAAGTAGCACACAGATTGCAAGGAACCTGAGCTTAGTTTTCCCAATTACTCCATATTTTTTTAACTCTAGTACTATTCTGGTTGCACTAATAACAGTTATTATTGGATAAACACACCACCTGCTTCCAGGGAAAGAGACCAAGTGGGTCATTTATCAATGGGTTTGAGTAAGACTGGGGATAAGAAAACCCAGTGGGAATCCCTTCCAATTTATAAGATGAATTATCATGAATTATCTGATATGCAGAAGTATCACTAAGAGCCCCTTATTTTAAGTTAATAGGAGGAGAGAATTTGTTTATGAGATTCATGATGTGTCGTCGCTTCATATAAATGACATTTATCTTCATCTCACTCATTTCTCACATGGTTGAAAGAAATAGGTCACATATATAGAAAAAATGCATAAATGCCCATTGCTTTCTAGTGGGAAATGGTAGCATGGAATTTGTTAAACAGCAAGGGCAAAAAAAAAAAAGAAAATCACTTTCTTCAAGATAAAAAATTAGGTTGAGTACAAAAAGAAAACATTGGTGGATAAAAATATGAACAGGGAGAACTACCATCTGGATATTCAGCTAGGAAGAACAGAAAATTAAAGATTTTGAACAAAAATTAACTTATGGGATATTTTTCTGGACTTTTAAATGGTTTCTTTCTTAGAAATCAAAATTACTCATAGAGAAGATTTTTAGGAAGTAGTGATCATAAACATATTGATTAATTTCAGATCTAATCTTTTCTCTGGGCCATGTCCTAAACACACCAAGTATTCACCTTTCTCCCTTAGTTTTCCTAATAAGAGTTTTGTTCTTATTTCTTCCATATTTTGTAGCTCCTTGGGCTCATTCTATAATTGGTGAGAAATCATTGAATGTAGTGATCCACTCACTTTGTAATGCTGAATCCAATGTTTTCGATTTCTAGCACAGACAAGTTTATGGTCTCCAGATGTCACGGCTTTGATATGTAATTGGAAACTTTAAAGATATTGAATGAGACTCTTCATGCATGGTAAGAAAGTCCACTTATTCAGAATTTATGTGATCTAAACCTTAATCTAAATGAAGATTTTATTAATTTCTGAGAAAAAATATTCTAACCTCAAGTTTCTTCAGAAAAGTTTAATGAATTTTCCTAGTAGCAAAATCAGAAGAATAATTTAGAAAATTCCACGTGTAAGAATAAATCAAATCAGTACAATACCTCAAGGACCCCAAAAGCACACTTAACTTTTATGAGATTTAATCATGAGAAAAGTTAATTAAACCACTGTTTTTTTTTCCTGTTTTTTTCACCCTTTAATTTAGATTATACTAGAGTATCAACACTAAAATTGATATTTATAGAAGATATGATAAATGTGTGAGCATGTGTGTGTGTTTTCTCTCTGTGGTTCCATGATTCCAAGAAGGCACCCACTGAACTTCATTCCCTGATATTTATTTTCTTATGTAGTCCTGATATTTCACAATGTTATTAATGGTCTGACTTAAATAATATATAGCATATTATATAATATCGATAAAAGGGTTTCAAAATTTGCTTGTCAAAAAAATTGTGGCTCTATATATCTGTGGGAACAAGATATTATACTGTAAGGACATGCAAGCAACCCTATAGAAAGGTCCACAGGGTCAGGTACTATTACCTGTTAAGGGCCAGGATGAACTTTCCAACTAGGTGATAAACTATCTTGGAAATACATTCTCCAACCATAGCCAAGGCTTCTCATAGCTCCAGACCCGGGTCAATATCTCAACTGCAAATTTATGACAATCTCCATACCAGGATAATTTCACTCTGATGAACCACAAAAACTGTGTGAGATAAATACATTTATTATTTTAAGTTACTACATTGTGAAGTAATTTATTATGCAGCAATAGATAGCTGCCTTTCCTCCTACTTTGCTTTTCTTACTTTTTTATATCCACATAATATAATAAAATGCATTATAACATAACTATAATTCAATATATTATAATAAGTTCTTAATATCAGTGGTCTGGATCATAAATATTCATATCACTTAACATCTCTATTTAAATATGCTGAATTCATTAGATCACTATTTTCTTTTGAATACAATTTAAGTGTCCCCATAAAGATTCATACCTTGAAATATAATTCAAATGGTTAGTTATTTGGAGTGGAATTTAATTGGGGGGTGGGTTCTTTGGGCAGAAGGGTTCTTTGGGCAGTATTCAGGATTAGGTAAGGTAATTGTGATACCACAGGTTAATGGTGATGAGTCCTGCTTCCCCACATGTTGAAGTTTGAACATTAGAGAAGCACACAAGAAAAGCATATGAAACAGGTTTATTTTAAAATAGGTAACATTAAACTTCTCCCAGGAGGAAGAAGGGGGCCATAGCTGGTATCCTGGTATCCCAAGAAGCCAGGTGTTCCGCCCTTTTGTCACAAGGGGGCAAAATTGCAACATATGCAGTGGAGGGGAGAAATAATGAATGTCCACGTGCTTCTGCCCCTTTCGATGCTTTATTCACTCAAATTACTCAATACAATTTCACTCTATAGATTCTTAATTAAGAAAACGACAATCCTTAATGCTAGACACTGCAATAGACAGAATCAATTCACAGCAAACATTTCTAGGTTAATTCTAAGCACTGCAAAACACAATCATGACAGGCTAATTACAGACATTCTCTCTGCATGCTGAGTTCAAAAGTCTTAAGCCTTCGGCTTTATGTTTAGAAGAGGCACACTCACTCAGACGGTGGTGACCAGGTCCAGAATCAGACTTTTCCTGGCATGGAGTGAATGACCTGTTGAAGAGAGGGTCCTAGGGAGATGTTGCGGCTCTCACCAAGGTCCAGATGAGGTGGCAGAGTTTGAGAGTGGTGAGGATCAGGCAGGCAGTGGATCAGGAACAATGACAAGTGATGGGATGTCAGGTCCTCATCAGGCCCTCCAGCTGCAGTGCATCCTGGTTTCGACTGGCTGAATCTCTGTTCATCAGCTCTATTATTTATACTAAATTTGGGGGCTTTTGACCCCCCTTTCAATCCTTATCAGCTACTGGATTTCCCCATGGCATCATTTACCCTTGGGTCAGAAACATCTGGTCTGGTAGTCTCCACCCTGGTCTTCTCACTTTTCCCTCTTATAAAGCTAGGACATCCTGCCAGGGGCTTCACTCTCAAACTGAAGTTTTTAAAATGGAGTTACTTAGGCTCAGGCCTAAGCAACTATATATATATATACACACACACACATACACACATAGATAGATATAGATATATAGATATAGATATAAGTATCTCCCACATTTTTTTAACCGAGGTGAGCTTTATCATTGAGCCACATCCCCAGCCTTTTAATTTTTATTTTGAGATAGGTTCTCACTAAGTTACATAGTGCCATGCTTAATTGCAGAGACTGGCTGTGAACTTGCAATCCTCTTGCCTCAGCTTCCTTAGTGACTGGGATTAGGGTCATGCATCATCACACCTGGAAATATGCTACATTACAAAGACTCATAAGGTAATTTCTCCTGGAATTATAATTGGATTTCAGTAGAAAAAATTAGCTTCATATTTGTGTGTGTGTGTGTGTGTGTGTGTGTGTGTGTGTGTGTGTATAACTGTGCATTGAAGTTAATAGATTTACCCGGAAGAGCTGTCATTTTATTTTGTTAGCTGATATCCTTTCTAATATATTTTTTTCTACTTTTTCTAATGTATTAGCTCAAAATTGTTCATCTTAAAATAGCAATAATAGTATCTAATATATTTTATATGTATTTATTGAGTTTTTCCTTGACTTTTACATTGACAACTTAATAATTTATTTACTGTATTATTAAGGTTAATACGGTTCTCATTAAGATAAAATTAACAGAAAAACATTACCAGAAAAAAATAATGCAAAATTGTATATAACACCAAACATAGGTTATTATATATCACTGACAAGTTTCTGTGAATTGTAGAGATTATTTTTAAGAGGAATTCACACCCTTTATTTAAAATTATTCATGAAATATCTTAACATTATAATCTAATTCTTATTTATTTTTTAACTCTTGGCTCTTTTCTACATTAATGTCATAATACTAGTTTGCTTACTAAATATTTTGTGAATTTAGTTTCACTTCACAATATTTTCCTTAAAACTTTTCATGTATGGTTTTGTACTGTTCTGTTAACATTATTCTATTATAATTAATAGTGAGTATTCTTTCTACTTTGCTGGCTCAGTTGTTTAATTAAGTAGGAATTATCTCTACATCAAGTAGGATTCTTCTTACAGTGAAATAAAAATCAATACATTACTATAAAATATTTTATTTTGAGAACATTTTCTGATTTTAACTATTTATTGATATTTATTTCTTACTGTTCAAAAAATAATTCTTGGATTTTTTAAAAAATAGAATATGAAGAAACAAGTGTTTTTTCAGAAATAGAAAGTAGAATACAATATTATATAAACTTATATAAACCAAAAATATGGAGTATTAAACACTGACAAGTTAATAACTTCAACTCAACTTATGGTGTTGTCTAGTTATCAATGATACGAGAAGAAACTATTTTAACATTTCTCAAATATATATTCTTTTTTAAAATTCTAGTGTATTGCATCATTTTATATGTCACCTTTTGTGACTTTCTCAAAATTTCTTTGAATGTGGATATCATATTTTGCTTTCTTAAAATTATGTATTTTTATTATTTGAGATTGTACCTTTTCACTGAGAGGTGTGAAGATTTAATGTGTTCTTGTTTATAATTGTAATGCAGTCATCTGTTTGGCTGAGGAGAATCTCAGGAGAGTACATCATGACTCTTCAGGGATTATTATACATGTTGTATTTGCAAAAAATAAATCCACTTTTTTTTTTTAGATTTGGAAGAATCAGAATGGGAAATCAAATGCTTAAACACTGAGATAATTAAATTGCAATAAAAGTCCTAGAAGATAATGTTTTTTGTCTTCTCAAAACAACTACTTTTCAGAAATTTTAATTTCTAAATCCTAAAGGAAATCAGTTTAAATATATCTAGCTATATATTTTAAATACAATAATGTTTTACTTGAAATTAGAAAATTTTATTTGACCTAAAAGTAGTATTTATAAAACAATTATATTATATTTAGAATCATCACCAAAAATTAAAAGCATTATTTTGTTCATAAGTAATAATCATTTATGAATGCTATGACTTTTGGAAGCAGATACACCATGTAATTTAGTGAAAATAATTTTTCTTAACAATAAGTATAAAATATTTCTCATTAAGCTGAACAAAAATAGAAATAGTATTAAGCTTTCATTCAACTTATCTGTATGAGCAGATTTGTGAATTGAGGTTTGTTCAAATAGGTCATGCAGCTTTGACATAACTAATGCAACTCATAAATAATCATAAATGGAATAAATTGTTGCACCCTTAACTGATGTAAAAAAAAATGACAATTGCAAAGTTTTACCTCTCAGTTTTGTGATATTAGCTCATCCCTTCTTGAGGGCATGCACTTCTCATGTCATATGAATAATCTAGAGATTGACACAGTTTAAAGATGAAATTGATTAGCTTTGGTAACAAAAAGCATAGGAGTCACAAAGAGATATCATAAAAAGTATATAACATATCAATGTCTCTAGTGCATTTTAAATAACTCAATCTTTGTTAGTTTTATTTGAACCAACTCTTTAACCATGATTACCCTATATATAAGCAAGTGTCCTTAAAATGAAAATCATCATTGCCTAAGATAGATATCATGATTTTTAGGTTTGAGGGATGAATAAAGACTAAAATTTTCTAGGGATTCAGGTAAAGTAAAATTCATCCCTGTTTCCATGGAACATAGGTACAGTTTCACATCATATTTCACTTGTAAAACTGGTACAGTCTTGTGTTGAATAAACAAGGAAGACTGGTCTTGCTAGGAGTAATGGTACGTTGATTAATTACAATACATTAATATGAGTAACTATGCTGTCAGTCAATTTGGTAGATGGAATTAATGACTCCCCAAACATGCCTACCTTCCAATCCCAAGACCATAAAAATATGTAATTTTAAATTTTACAATGGACTCTGTACATGAGATTACATTAAAATTTTCAGATAGCAAGTATGTTCGTCAGCATTTTGTGGCAGTGTCCAAAATACCTGACAAAAACAATTTACCGGAAGAAGAATATTGATTTTGAATCATGGTTTCAGAGCTCTCAGTCCATGTTGGGCTGAATCTATTGCTCTATCCCTGAGGTGAGACTAAACATCATGGTAGAATCATGTGGTGGAGAAAAGCTACTCAACTTGTGCTAGCTATGTAGCAGAGAGAAAGTGACAGGATGGGGCCAAGGATAAATATAGTTCAAAAGTACAGGCCCCAAATCAACCTCTTCCTTCAACATGCCCCACTCATATATTTTATTGACCACACTATCCAGTAAATCCATTCAAATTATCAATCTGTCAAATAAATTAAAGTACTGATGAGGATAGAATCCTTATGTTCCATTTTCTTTTTTAACCTCAAAATACTGTTGCATCATCAAACTTAAGCTTTTGGGTGATACTCTAGATATAAACTGTATACAGGAAATTATATTAGCTTTTCGATGTAGCAAAGTAATCACAAAGATACTTACAATAGACAGATTAGAAAAACCAATGTGACTATGGATATATAGACAGATGTTAAGATGAAAAGCTGTTGACTTTGAAGTTAGAGGAAAATGATATGACCTAAAGATGAAAGGTGACTGTTAGAAGCTAGTAGGATATTTTTTAAAAAAGATTTTATTCTTTAGAGACTTCAGAATGAACTTGTCCTAGAGAAAAAATGGCAGGGGCCTATGATATTTAATTTAGACTTCTGACCTGACTTTCAACAGTGAAACATGTTAAATTTATACTGTTTATTTTAAATATCATTTATTTGTAGATGGGCATTATGCCTTTGTTTATTTAGTCCTTTTTTTTAATGTGGTTCTGGGGATTGAAACCAGTGTATCACACATGGTTGGCAAGTGCTGTACCTCTGAGCCACAATCCAAGTCTATATTTATGCTGTTTTCAGTCACTAAATGTGCCATAATTGGTTACAACTACAATTTAAACCCAAAATCCAAATACAGGTTTAAGGTTATATTTTGATAGTTTCTGCATCTTATAAAATCATTGTTTCTTCCTTTTACATATTTGATTAAAATCATATATGAGCTATCAATTCTTCATATTTTAGTTTGTGACAAGAATAATCCAAGTTTTTTTCTGATATTTTTCCCACTTTTCTTCTATCTAGTCATGGTACTGTATGTATTTATGTGTACTTCCTCTGAATTATTGGCAGTATGAAATAAATTTATTTTCATCATTCATTAAGTAGAAAGCAGTATAGATTATGTATATGCATTGACAAATACATGTGATTTTGACCACAAACTTTCATGATTAATGACATTCATCTGTGAAATTCTGGCTAGTGTCCAAATCCATGTTATCAAATTCGGGCCATGTTGAAAGGGGAATTCTTAGATACAAAGCATAATGTTGTTTTCTTGGTTCAAATACGATTCCAAAACTATTTTCACTGTTTAACAGGAATTTATTTATTTATATCATTTTTATTTTTTACTTCTCCCTTCCTCCTGCTTTGTGTGTGTGTGTATGTGTGTTTGTCTGTGTGTGTGTGTGTGTGTGTGTGTGTGTGTGTGCGCGCACACATATGTGTGTGTTCATGCCTGGGAATTGAACCAAGAACCTCAAGTATATTAAAGAAATGAAATTCCACTAAGGGATATCTCCACCCCTTTTATTCTAACATTTTGTTCCTGCCTACTTGAGGTACAGCAAAAATGCTGAGTCACTAAAAAGATGCTGAATCCTAGAATAATGGAACTGTACATAAACCTTAGTTCTTATTGTATTCATTTATTCTACTTCATGTGTCTAATTATAATTTTTCACTAAACCTTTTTATTTTAATATATATTTAAGTTATTCAATCTGGTGAAATTTTTGCAACCCATGTATCATTGGTTTTAGCAATAAACTTGTTCTATTTGAGAATAAAAAATAAAATCATCATACCTAATGAATCATTGGAACTAAAAACAAAATCACAGCTAAGAATAATGCTTTCAATATTTTTATTAAAGTGGTGCTAATAATTTAAGTGTATTGGTTAATATTAACATGTCTTTCAATCTTATTTAATAGAAGAATGATGGGTTACCAGTCAAGTATTTCATACAGACCTTATTATATTAAGGAAGTTCTTTTACATTGAAATGTAGAGCATCTAACAAATTAATTGCAAAGTATTAGATGATGTATGAGATTTGAAGATTGGCTGAAATCTCATATAGGTACAAAGATATACAATTTACTTGGGAAATTTATTCTCTTACCTTTTCCCCATGTTTTTGGCACTACTAACATTATAATTACACACAATCTTGAAGAAAAATATCTTGTAATGACTGAGAACTTTTTATATATTGATAAAAATATATTTATATACTGATAAAAAGAAATAATATTTTGGAAAACATTATACTGTCATCTGCCTGATCCTTATATAATTTCACATTCTCTTAAGTTCTAAAGAGAGAAGGTTATTTTATGAAATTATTGAAACATCTATCATATTGTGATAGCCCATTTTTAAAAAATTTGTCCTAAATGTAGTGGAATTCTATGCAAAATTTAGATAAGAGAATATACAATATTCAAGTATATTGTATAATGAAGCAATGATACTGTGGTATTATTTTGGAAATCTTGGAAGACTGAAGGAGGAATTAACTTTTGATTAAGAAATTATTAACATTAAGGCAAATAAGTAATCACCTTTGGTTTCTCAGAATTACTAAAACCGCATTTTTTGTTTATTTTTTACAAGATTACAAATTGTCCTGATCCACTTTGAATATAAATTTAATAATATTCATGATATTTGACTACAGGTAAAATGTAGACATTAGAAAAACTATTCTTAAGATTAAGTTAAAGAAACTTGCTAACTGATATAAATATATAAAATATAAGAAGTCATATTATGATGAATAAAACATGTACATTTATCAAAACCAGATTTAGCTTATCCTCATTTGAATCTTCAGAATAGCTTTGAAGTTGAAAAATTAATATATTTTTTCACCCATCACAAATTTCTTGGGTGATAGTCTATAATGAAAAACAAATTAACAGGAGGAGAGCATAACAAATATATTTAATTAAGATTTTATGCAACAAGAGTGATTTTAGAAATGAACATCCAAGATGCAAAAAAAATTGTAGCATTCATGCATAGGTTTACTGAAGAGTAGACACTCCTGCAGATGTATGATTTGGTAAAAAGTGACTAGACATAATGAAAATAACCTGTGGGAATATAATAGACCTATCTATGTGACAATCTTCCCTCTGAGTTCAGTGGAAGACTCTTGTCACCTAAGGATGATCAGAGTAAAAGGTTGAGGGAAGGCAGAAGTTTGAGAGCACTATTTCTGCTTCTGTGATTTTTCAGTTTCCTTCAGGTTAAATACTTGTATAGAAAAGGTGTCATATGTTGAGATATGGTGTTCAAAGCTCCAATATCTTTTCATAATTATGCTTGCATATCTAGTGTATTTCTAATATTCACATAAATGTGATCTTAAATAACTGAATTTCTATGCTTTGTTTCTTGTATTTTAGCACAAATAATAAGTATCACAATAATGAATCATATCAAAGCCGTTTATAAGTTTGGTAATTTGGGCTAAAACTGTGAAGTACTTCACTCTAAAGATTTTTGAAAAGTGAATATTTATCTATTTTTGTTACATTTACAATTACTCACTAATATTGGTATTTTTTAGGATCGATTTCTCTTATTATTTTATGTTTTTTTCTATTGGCAATTAACACAATTTTCAGTCAGTAGTATTTATAAAACACAGTTCCATGAGAGGAAAAGAATGGCTGATCTCTCTACTTCTTTTGACTTTCCATTTATCACACTATCAAGAAACACCAAGAAAACTTCATTTTGGATTTAATCAAAGTCAGAACCAGTGTACAAACCCATGTTATCAAAAAAATGCAGAATTTTGTGATGGTCCTTTTCAACCGACAAAGGCATGGAATAGGCTCTGCACCAAGGGAGAAGAAGAGAATTGGTGGTGTGCAGGAAAGCCCAGGAGGGTGCATGTGTTTGGCTACGAAGGCTGGGTGGCAAGACAGTTCTGAAGAGACAAGGAGGCTGCTGAAGGTCCCAAGGGTTCATTTGAAGATTTGGTTGGCAATATACAGATGAGTGACTGGAAATCAACTGGAACACTTTTAAAGGCAATAAAATTGAATAATTCTGCAAAATAAATAAATAAATAAATAATAAGACTGCATAAATACCATAGGTATTTTTTACAATGAAACATATTAATTGCTTTCAAACTGATAATGACTAGCATATTAAAAAGGATATAATTACATACAGAATCATGTATGAAAACATTAACTTTAAACTATGATACTTAGTAATTAAGGAAATTTTGTCACTTTTTTAAGGTTAATCTAGCATATGATGAAGTTGATGATATTAATATTGGGGATTGAATTGAAATAACATAAGTGGATACATAACACAGTAACTGATCTCTAAAAAACCTTCTGAATATTTGTTTACTCCATCTTGCAGCCCAGATATCAAGTTTCTTGATTTTTAAAGCTTTTTTATTAACAAGGGCTTATAGTTCATAATAACCTTGACCATGAATTATGTTTTATTTGTTACAGAAATATATATTTAACAAAATAGTGCAAATTTATTTTATGAAAATATATTTTAAGGAAATATATGAGATATCAAATTTTATATGTTAATTGTTATTTTCAATTAGTGAATATTGTCAATTTATAGTAGAAAATATTAAGATGATCTTTTATATTTTAAATTAAAATATATCAAGAGTATATAATGGTAAGAAAGTTTTACTTCCTCCACATAGCATTGTGAATGTCTGGGATACTTATAATAAAATAAATATTAACAAGAAAAAAGTTTACAAATTTGCTTATAAGATTACATGAACTAGTAGACTTCAGGAAGACTAAAAGAAACAGATAAATCAATTTTAATGCTAAGATGCGATAAAGAGGAAACAGTTGTGAAGAAGTGTGAATAGACAAGAAGATTACTATCTAATGAAAATGTGCTGGCATCAACTTAGTAGACTTGTTCATTCAGATTCTTCTTGGGACAGGATTTCACTTTCTTCTGCATAAAGGATAGCATCTTTAGAATGAGGATTTGTGACCTATTTCAGGGCAGAAGTGCAAGTGGAAGTCAGATGTGTCCTTCATACCTCTCGCTGTTTTCTGGTTGTTTCTTGAGCCCCATCTTCCTACTTACACATAAACAGCTATCTTAAAAATGTTTGTGTTGAGAGACAGAAAAATGGTACCACAATAATAAAGATCATATTGGAAGTTCATCTTAGAAGTAGAACCATTGGAAATGTTATAATGATATGAAAATAATTCTTTTCATTGATTATATTTTAACTTAATTTTGTCTTATTATTGGTTGATATACTTAGAAAGCTTAATTTAAATATTAAATGAGCATGAGATTATTAACAAGAAAATTATTTTTAGTAAACAAAACAATGTAGATTATAAAACACAATGAAAAAATCATACAAAAGGAGAGAGAAAGGGTTACTCATTTATCTTCTTTGGAGTCATGAAAAATTTCAGCATACTACAATGTGGACATGATTTCTCCTATGTACTTAGGAATGTCAGTGTTATTACCTTTCATATACATTGACTAATGATAGATCCTTGAAGTCAATTTTCCCCAACCCTTAGGATATAATGTATGTGGTATACAGGCTAGGTCAAATTTCATTTCATAAACCAAGACAATGTGCCTTTCAATGACACTGATGAAGCTGGCAGATTAAATGAGTGATTTGCCTTATAGTTTATCAGGTCACAATGCTATATTTAGAAAAATCTACATATATCTCTATTTCCATTTTTTACTCAAAATAAGTAATAATTTGTTCCTCTTCATATTATTTTAGTTTATAGCTGTGTATTTACATGTAACTGGATACATATAAGTATATGTATTTTTTATATATAAAGACATCTACATTTATTAAATATATGCATATTTTACAAATTTTTAGAAAAATAGGAAGATACTACCACAATAATAAAGACCTTGATTTTATTCTAAAATTTTTAAATATTTTTTGTAGTTGTAGATAGAAAGAATGCCTTTATTTTATTTGTTTATTTTTACGTGGTGCTGAGGATCAAACCCAGTGCCTCACACATTCTAGGCAAGCACTCTACCACTGACCTATAGCCCCAGCCCTTATTCTATAAAATTTAATCACTGAATTAGAATAAAAAATAATGTGTTAAACATTCACTTCCATAAAACACCTGGGACGCTTGCATTTAGGTTTCTAAATGATTACACATGATTTATTATGTATCAATGAAAATGTCAAACAATTAAGATGATCAGAATTTGTTTAGTGAGTCATAGAAGGTGGTATTTTATTTCTTCCTATAGAAACAGTTGAAAGCTTTCTTAAATATCACAAATTGCCATATTTTCACATTTATATATATATGTATATATATATATATTATAATGACTATACATCTAAATCAAGCTTAATAACTCACCAGCATAATTAAACCAGGAATCAAAATAAGTCTTAACAATACTAATCATTTTGTGAGGGAGGGAAGAGTGTCTCAGGACATCTCCATTTTTTTCCAAATTTTTCCCTCTATTTATGATAATCCATTTTTCCATACTCACATAGTTCATGCCCCCATCCCCTCTCCTTGTCACCAACTTTATTTCTTGTCTGAACATACTGCTCTTCCCATTTCCTTTAAACCAAATATTACTGTCTCACATTTGATCATATATTTATGTTAATAATAAAGAAAATACCAAGCACACTATTGGTGCTCTTTCTTATCCACTAAGTAATTTCACCATTATACTGAGACAATGTTTTTAAAACTGGTTAACTATAATAAATTTTAAGTGACAGAGATCAAACAGGAATTCCTGGAAATTCAAAGCTTCTCACATACATTACATATTTTTTCCAAAAATACCATGCTTTATTTTTGAAATTTAGGGTAAAGCTTATATCTCATTATGTCATATGTTTGCATTGACTATGTAAAATAGAATTCTAAATTACTTAACTAATATTCTGAAATATAAATTTTCTGAAAACCAGATTATTTTCTGATCTTAAAACATGAAAGTTGTTCTTTGGTGTGAGGTATTGGCAGTGTTCATTTATCTCACTTAGAATATTCAGATATTAGTGCATGACTATTATATATTAATAAGTATAAAAATCAATACATTTGTACGCACCATAATAGAATTTTAAAGTCCAAATTCCCTTATTTAAGAAACATTTGGTCTTAGGAGTTTCTTACTATGATATGTGAACCAGAATCAACTAAACTGTGTAATATTCATTACATTTTATTTGCAAGTGTAATTGTGGATTTAGGGCTTCTGGTAAATTATCTTGGATGTGGAGGTCATATTGAGGGCTAGGTTAATGACAGCCTATTTTGAGAAGAAATTATCTACATTTACAAATGTATAATGAGTGTAGGTATTAACCCTTCTTTTTAGTAGAGACTGAGAAATTGAAAAATGAAAGAGTTCACCTAATGTCATATTTCTGAATCACAGTTCGGGACCATCTGTGGCAATCATATTGTTTTGTTTGTATCCGTCATCTCTACTACCCATAGTTCTCAGCTCTGACAATAGATTTTAATCTCAGAAATGAATGTACACTGAGATAAGGGCTTCAGAAAACATCAGCATTTTATCAGCAGCTTCCATTTGTGTATAATGTGGTAACATGGCAAAGCCCAGTGAAGATATGTAGTTCATAAAATGTGACCCCATTGTTGGTATTCACATAGAGTACAATGAGTTTCATATCTGATTGTTGTGTTTAGTGTAAATCAATGCTAGATGTTTGGGGGATGCAATTATTTGTAGAAAAATCATTGCATTATTAATTATTGGGTTAATACCAGTAATCTTGGTTTTTTATATCTGTGTTACTTATATGAAAAGATATCTACACAGAAAAGTCTTAACAATTGGGAATACTGTTAACTTAAAAGCAATATGAAATGCCTCAGAAGTTCAAATGCATGCTAAATACAAGTCACAGGGAAGATCATTATAACCATCTGGATTTAAGAATTGAATCTATGTTCTTATTACAAAGTCCCCTTTATTTTCCAAGTAGATGTCTTTTAAATAAAATTATTAAATAATAATATATCACATTTGAGCCTACCAATGATTCATGCATCATTTAAGCTGAGGTCCCATAACAAATTGAAGCCTCTTACCCATAATATAGCTCACATGTATATTTCTATCCATATGGCTTATTATAACATTCTGTATTAATGAATACTCACTGTCTTAAATGTTATAAATATAGCTAAACATTATGCTATCTTTTATGTTTCAAATGTGCCGCAGTCTCTGGCTGGGCACAAATCACGAGTCTCCACACAGCTTGTAGATTCAAACAGCAATTCATTATTCCCGATCTCACACAGGCCATCTACAAACACGATCTGGGGAAATCCACATTCTCTGCCCAAATCCACTCCTCCTGGGCTTCTGTCTCCCAAAATATACTGTCTGACCCTAAGAACTCAAGAGGAACTCAGCAGCAGGATACGCCCTATTCTAAAGGGGGAACACCCTAATCTCCTATTATGCTAAACCGCTCTATTCTAAAGGGGGAACACCCTAAACATGGATCTGCCCTGGTCCTTGAGCAAGGTCACCTTACATGCAATGTCCTGCAAAATGTCCTATTTCCATGAGTCCTTCCACTAAAGAAACATGGGGGTACGCTGGCAAGGAAATTGTCATACCTACTTAGCTGATGGCTCCCAGCATCTCCCCCCTTCTGATTAATTAAACAACAAGTAATGTGGCTTAAGGACCGTGCCTGGTAGGTTGTCCAGTTCAACATATGGTTCTTACCCATCTTTGGAAAACTGACCTTTAGGCGTCAGCCTCCTGTTTTAGGTTGATACCACTGCAACTGGATCATACCCGTCACTGACTACCGGTCCAGCATACAGCCATACTTGTGGATAGGTCTATGCACCAGTGGGGGGGGTGAGGTTCTTTGCCTCACCTCTGTTGGCCCCCAAATTTGGCCTTGGTGCCAGTGGGGGAGTGAGGTTAATGTGGCTTAAGGACCGTGCCTGGTAGGTTGTCCAATTCAACATATGATTTTTACCCATCATCGGAAAACTGACCTTTAGGCAACTGACCTTTAGGTGTCAGCCTCCTGTCTTAGGTTGATACCACTGCAATTGGATCATACCCGTCACTGACTACCGGTCCAGCATATAGCCATTGGCCCCCAAATTTAGACCATCAGCAAAGATCACTGGTGACACCATCAGCAAAGATATGCCAGCATTACCACAATTCGCTGTACCAAATGATAGTTACATAGTCTAGGCAAGTTCTGTAAGCAGTTCAAAGTGGAGGAAACTATCAATATGTCCGTCTCCTCCCAAAGTCCATTTCCTCCCAAAGTAAGTTGACTCCTTGATTGAGCATACTTGTTGAGTTATATTCATTGGGATGAAGATAGGAATTCTGGCAATGATGCTAAAAAGACATTATCCTGAAAAGAATTATTAAATATAATGAAAAGGAAAGGTGAAAGTAAACAAACAGTTCTGTTAACCTCCTTAAAAAACAATCCTTAACAGCTGTTTACCTGATTTAAATTAGTAAACAAGCAGATCTGTTAACCACCTTTAAAAACAATCCTTAGCAGCTGTTTACCTGATTTAAATTAAGCCATTTAAATCACATGAATAAAAAAATAATTTGGATCCATATTCTCATGAGCGCTCCTCATATATGAAATATGGACATACGCACACACAGACATATAACACAAAACACAAATGTGCAAACAAACGTACAACACATAAGATAATAATAAAGGCCTCGTAGCCTTACCTAGGTGAAATCTCCATTGCAATGTTTAAAAACTCCACAGTCAAAAAAATAAAACTGATCAAAAAAAAAAAAAAAACATTAACCTAGGTTTGTATGAGCTCAAAAAATAAAAATAGAACCTTATGATGTGGAAAAAATGCAATAATAAGATAGATATTGAAAAAAAAGCATCCTGGTTAATCACTGTTGCAGATGTAAGAATGGCCAAGCTGGAGTTCTGGATATCAGCTGTTATGGATGTGAGTCAAATCATCTTCTTTTCGATCTGTAGAAATCGTTTTAGTTAGTCTTTCTGGAATCCAAATCGGTTGCTGTTCTCCCTGTGGAAAAACAAAAACAGAACCCCGACTCCAGACAATCACTGGGTCAGGACCTTTCTATTGTCCTGTTAGAATATCTTTCCAAGTACTTTAGGCTTATGTACATTTTTTGGATACATATGTCTTTCCACAGCACTAAGTCCTGATGAATCCAAATTTTAAAAGTTTAGAGTAAAAAGCGTTATTTTAAGTTTATCTTTGGGGGATATATACCCCTTTCCAATTTTTAAGATTAACTAGGCTTCGAATGATGCAATCTTTTGTCCATCATGAAGGCATCTTAACCACCTTCAAATTAACCTTTTAAAGTCTTACAATTATCATCTATACTGTACTTTTAAATGTACTTTTTCACCACCTACAGCTTCACTCTTTTAAACGAGGCTTAGATTCTGTTTAAATCACTTTCATGTTAGTTTACATGGCTGCCCTTTAACCAAAGGCCTTTTTTACTCCATTAAGAAGCTTTGTCTCAATCTGCCATGTACAAATACCTTTTTTTCTTTCTTCCTTTCTCAAACTTTTAAAGTAAGTCTAGTTTCCTCAAAATCTTTATTGATAGCATTTTACAACTGTTTATTTTACCACATAGAGATTATCTCATCTAGAAAAATTTCTTTTTTTTTAACCTTCCATATTAAAATATATTTTCACATCTTCAATCTTTTAATATTTCTTTTCTAGCCATTAACCCTTTTTATAAATTCACATTCTGAAAAAACCCTTATAAAATTTCTGATTTAGACAAATTACTCCACTTTAAGAAGATGAAAGACTTTCATGTTTTTTATGATACTATAATACTTAATTGAAACCCAACTGAAACTTCTTATACTCTTTGTATATAAATTACACCTGATAGACTCTTAACACTTAGTAACCTTGTTTTAGCAAAGACACAGACCAAAGCAAAATTAAACTTTTTCCATTCACCAATTTATGAAGACACACATAATGATTAAATATATTACCTTATGATACATTTTTACTATGACATTATTTGTGTAGGTACTAACCTGGAGTTCACTTTACAACTTCTAAAATATTTTAAGGCTCAAGTGGATGAATAGACATGTAAAATTAAGCAGAGATCAATGATGTGTTTCTGAGACACTAATATCTTGTTGGTGAAATATGTAAAGCCACCAATTTTTTTAAATAATTGAAAATGGGAATTATTGAAGTGTTATGTTCACAGAGCCCCCAGAATCATATATTGATGACTTTCCCAACTCCCATTCATCTTACATGTAAACATCATTAGGAGAAAAGAAGCCTAAAAGAAACCTAAAACACAAGGATTAAGTTCTTATATTTTCCTCAGCTATTTTAAATACAAGCTCTCATCTGTATTTATTTTCCAAAACTACTACAACACAGTACCACAAACTGAGTGATTAAACAATAGTAATTTATTATCTCAAGGTTCCAGAGGTGAGAAATCCTAAATCAAGATGTCAGTAATGTTGGTTTTTTCTGATGACTATGAGATATAGGAGAAGAACAATTAAAAAACAAGATCTCATAACCCAGAAAACTTCCCACAAGGTAGCAGAGAAAGAAAACAATTTTGCTATTGAATAAGTCTTAAACCAGGAAGTGTTGCTCTCATGGGCAATCTGCTATGAGATTGAAAAGGCAGAAAGAAATCTCACCCATTTATACAGCCAAGCAGATTCAACAAAGTGATTTCAAGTTCCCAAGAAAAACCATGACTAGTCCAGAATAAAATAACTTGATGTCTCTAGTTGTCACACATTGTTTTCCCTGATTCACCAAGTAACTGGTATCCCTACCTGTGTTAGTTAACTAGTTTTGTCCTGAGGTAAAGCAACTCTTATTGCTATGAAAGGAGGTTGATGTGCAAATTGCAGCATGATGCTTACAGAAGTTAGGTTTGTCCCTTCCACGGAAATGGGGGAGTCAGAGCTGCTATCTCTGAGTTATCAATCATCAATCTCTGAATGCTATATCATTCAGTGAGATGATTCCCAAGTCCTTAAGAAAGGAATTCCTGGACTATAGGGATGACAAAAATCTTATACGGTTTCTAAAAGATTCACATACAGTTGAACAGACAAAGAAATAACATTTACTTTCTGTTACTAAAATAAATGCTCTGTGAAAAAGAAGATACAGAAAAAACTCTATTTCCTTATTTTCAACAGAGAGAATCGAGTCTCTTATATTAATACATGTCTCCTTGCAGACAGAAGAATCTGCTCTCTCCCTGTCTTTTAGAAGATTATGTTTTAGATTCTGACCTTTACCAAACCCTGGAGAAGCTAGCTTCTCTATGCCCTTCCTAAGGCTCAAGCTTGGACTGTAAAGACTTATACACTAGCACAGTTTAACTAAGAGCTTAAAGTCAAATCCATAAGACAATCCTTGCTCCCTTTAAATTGCCTGCTTCAGAAAACTCAAGGCTGCCAAAACAATTTAGAGTGCCTTTCTGCAAAGACTGGTGAAGGCAGGGCCTAAATATGTGCCAGAGGATAAAATTCTAACTTTGATAATTGCCAGTTATCAGACACAGCCAGCCCAATCACATTTGCACTCATGAATGCTTTGTAATGTTTCACTTCTCTTACTTCACAGAGACCCTTCTTTGTACTACCTCAATATTTCTTAAGATAAAAAAAAATCAAGCTCAGTACAAGTTTAAGTTGAAATCAATTCACTCTGAACACTTGCCTATTGCGATGGTTATTACTAATTGAAGTCTGTCCTTTCCACTTAGTGGTTTATTTTTAATGTTTATCTTTGACTGTCTCTTCACATTGTTTTTTTCCCTCTATGTGTGTTTCAGTGCCCCCTTTTCATAAGGACACCAGTCATATTGGATTAGCACCTTCCTAACCTCATTTCCTCATATTAACCTCAATGCCTATGTAAAAACCTTGTCTTCAAATCCTGAAAGTCAAAATAACAGTATATAGTTTTATTTTTTTTTGGAAGGGGTGGCAGAATTCAACTCATATCAAATTTGACACTACCATTATCAGGGTTAAGAAACTGAGGATATTATCATTATCTAATAAAGAAAAGACACCACGTGCTTGCACAGAAGTCGAAGTCCCAACCAAGGAGAAAACAGCTGCACTTAGAGAGCTGATATAGCACAGGAAGTGCTGGAGGAGACGCCCAGTGAGGCCTGTGGACTCACACTATGATGTGCAGAGGACTTAGTGCTCTTCACTCTTTTTTTTTTTTATCTTTCATACGTTTGATTCAAGTGAGTTATGCACTTCCATTTTTACCCCAAATACAAATTGCAGAATCACATCAGTTACACATTCACAATGTTTACATAATGCCATATTAGTGACTGTTGTATTCTGCTGCCTTTCCTATCCCCTACTATCCCCCTCCCCTCCCCTCCCATCTTTCCTCTCTACCTCATCTGTTGTTGTTCAGTTCTCTCCCTTCCCCCCTTTACCCTCACAACCTCATATATGTGATTTCGTATAACAATGAGGGTTTCCTTCCGTTTCCATGCAATTTCCCTTCTCTCTCCCTTTCCCTCCCATCACTCATCTCAGTTTAATGTTAATCTTTTCCTCATGCTCTCCCCCCCTGCTCAGTTCTCAGTTGCTCTCCTTAAATCAAAGAAGACATTTGGCATTTGTTTTTTAAGGATTGGCTAGCTTCACTTAGCATAATCTGCTCTAATGCCATCCATTTCCCTGCAAATTCTATGATTTTGTCATTTTTTTAGTGCTGCATAATAGTCGATTGTGTATTTTGATGCTGAAAGGAGGAAAGCAAAGGGGAAGTTCTTGAACCATTAATTCATGGTCATTTTATGAACTATGAAAAAGTGACTCAATTACAGATAAAAGTTTACATCTTCCACAGAAACTGCAAAGATTTACAGTTTCTTCAGGGGATTGCCTTAATATGGCAGGTAAACATTTAAATGTTAAAAAATAAATTAAGAGTCTGAAAGCAATTTTCTCATTCCAGGGGCCTATGAAAGAGACTATGCTACATCAAGTAACTGAGGGTTAGGGACCCATGTACTTGAAACCCCATAAAAATAAAAATAATGATGATTTTTATTCATTATGGGACTATATATCTCATCCTTGTGTGATAAAGTAGTAAAATAAAATTCATTTACTCTTTATAAACCATGTACCAAGAGTCCAGCATATTGAAAAAGCCTGCAGCTGTATTTGTACAAAAACTTTAAGAAATTTGTTGTCCTATCCCAGTTTTTGGTGGTAATAGGATACCAGAATTAAATATTCTAAATCCCTAGAAGTACAATTCTTTCAACTGATATTTGAGCCAAATCATCATTCAAAAAACATTTGAATGTTTGTGTGTGTGTGTGTGTGTGTGTGTGTGTGTGTGTGTTTTAACTAAATACATGAGAATGAGATTGGAAGACAGCCAAGACTCTTTTTTTTTGCAGTCAACTGAGTGATTCTATCAAGAAAAACCATTTACTTGATGCAAATTGCCACATTGATTCCCTTCTTGTGAAAGCTGGGGTTTTGATTAGCCAGTGTCTTTATGTTAGGCCAGAATCATAAGTAGGGCTATTCCCACCCAAGACCATGGGGAAATGTCAAAATCAGAGTTCAACTAAGGCTATGAATGTTAGGAAGCCAAAGTACACAAGCCACAGCAAGCAGAAAAAAATTATGAGTTAGGGCCGAGATGTAGCTCAGTTACAGAACTCATCCAGTGTGTGGGAGGGCCTGGGTTTGATCTCTAAAACCACAAACAATAATATATGAATTATTTAAGTCACTAGGAAAAACAAAAGGTTATTTAAGTACTAAATGCAAGTCCTGAAATATGAAAATTAATGAAATAAGAGGAGAATTTAATAAATAAATAGCATGGGGGGGGGGGAGAAAGGAAGGAAGGAAAATAAACAGCGGCGAAAACAAAAAGGATGCAAAATAATACCTGGAGGAAGCTGCTTTAATCAATTCTCAATTGGAAGAAAATTATATAGGCACATACTATTTATGTGTCTATTTCTTTAAAAAAATAAAAGCTAATATTTTCCAGCTATTATGTTGTGCATGGTGAATTACTAAATTTAAAAAATATTGAAATAAAATATCCTACTCTATTTAGATAAGACTAAGTACATTAAAATTGTACTCTAACATTATCATTAAAAATATTTTTAGGCTGGTGATGCAGTTCAGTGATCCAGAGCTTGCCTAGCATCCATGAGACCTGGTTTTGATATCCAGCATCACAACAATAAATAATAACAACAACAATGATTTTGAATTAACTAATGAGGCAGTCTCACATAATTAACACAAAAAATAGTGTTCACGGGGGACCCAACATGGCTGCCGGCAAGGAGGCAGCACTTTCAATGCCTCCGCAGTAACGGGAGCAGAGAGGCCCATTAATTCACCTGCATGCGGCCTGCTGAGGGACTTCTAGCAAAATTCCGCTGAAAGGAGACCTGCCGGGAATTAGTAAGTCTATTAGAGGGGTCACTTTGTCCCAGACGAGTGAATCTCAGCGAGTGAACCTCAGCAGGAACTCACGGCCAACGCCGAACTCCCGCTGCTGCCCACACTTTGCAGCGTACTTACAAACGGCCACAGCCTGCTTGGGCCCCAGCCAGCCTAGCACAGAGGCGGTTCGGCGCTGCAAACGACCACCCCCTCCCCCCCCCCGCCGGCTCGGCACTGTGAACAACGACCCCCCCCCCCCCCCCCCCCCCCCCCCCCCGTGCTCGTGTGAACAGCTCCCGCGGGGGCGCAGTCCCGCCGGCCCAGCCGAAAAACCACCGCTCACACTTTGCAGCGAGCATACGGAAGGCTGGGCCCTGCCTTCCCAGCTCTGTGAGCCGCCTTTGGCGGTTTGGCACTGGAAACAACCACCCCAACCCCCAACCCCGCGCTTGTGTGGACAGTCCCCGCCTGCCGGGCGCTGCTAAAGGCCCCGCCCGCCCGGCTCTTGCACGGGGAAATCAGGAGTGGCGCTGGACGGAATTCCGGCTACCGGCTACCACTATCACCAGTGCTGACAACTGAGGTCTCTTGCACCAGCTTCCAGGGGCGTGGCTACCAGAGGGCAAGCAAATTTGCTGGGGGTTCTCAGCCCCAAGCTCTACAAACTTAGGGTCCAAGGGAATGGCAAACAGGGAGAATGAGCCCAGGCGTTCTTGAAAACAGGGCTCACAGGAACAGCAGACTTGGTGTGTAGCCAATATTGTGGTGAGCATCACCGGTGCACTCAGGATTAGAGACCCGCCCAGTCCAGGAGAAAGAGCTGCTGCACAGTGACTGGCTCCCGCCTACTGAGAGGAGAAGCGTGGCCCGGTGGGCACAGCTCCACCTACTGGAAGAATAGTGAATCGAACTCTAAGACTGCATGTATTAAAATTTTTTTCTTTTTTTTTTTATTGGTTTTGTTTTGTTTTTTTTTTGTTGTTGTTTTCCCCCAATTTTTTTAATTCATTTTATTTTATTTTTTAATACTATTTTCATTTTTATTATTGCAATTATGATTTCTTTTTAATTCTTTTTAATTTTCTGTTTCCTTTCTCTCTCTCTTCTTTTCTTCTGTCTTTGCATTTATTTTCAATTCTTATATTCCCCCTTCCTTGAATTCTGCCTGCTTACTCTCATTCTCTTTGGTGACTTATTCCCTCCCCCTATAATACCTTTCCTCCCAAGCAGCAAATAAATTTATAGGAGTAATCAGCAACTCAGTAGTCAAACAGAACAAGAAGCAATATGAAAAAGCAAGGAAGGAAAGGAGTACAAACAATGCAGGAAGGCCTAAATATCCAGGAGAATATAGATTCATCAGAAAAATGGTCATATAAAGACCTCAAGGAATACCTTAGACAGATGGAATGGAACCTTAAAGAGGATACGAGACAGCAAATTCAAGCAGCGAAAGAACACATTGAGAACGAATTACAAACACAGATAAAATAAGAAGTTAAGCATCTTTATCAGGAGATAGAGATTATAAAAAAGAATCAGACAATAATCTTAGAAATGAAGGAACTTATAAACCAAATTAAAAACTCAAATGAGAGTATCACTAACAGAGTGGAGCAAGTAGAAGCCAGAACGTCAGATAATGAAGACAAAATATATCATCTTGAAAAGACTCTAGCCAACTCTGATAGGCTGGTTAAAAATCACGAGAGAAGCATCCAAGAGATATGTGATAACATTAAAAAACCAAATTTAAGAGTCATTGGGATAGAGGAAGGCACAGAGATTCAAATCAAGGGAATGTGTAATCTACTACATGAAATAATTACAGAAAACTTTCCAGAAATAAAAAAAGGAAACAGATATACAAATTGTAGATGCATACAGAACACCGAGCATACAAAATCAAATTAGACCAACGCCAAGACACATTGTTTTGAAGATATCCAATATACAGAACAAAGAGAAAATATTAAAAGCTACAAGAGAAAGGAGGCAGATTACATTCAGGGGTAAACCAATGAGGTTAACAGCGGATTTTTCATCACAGACACTGAAAGCGAGAAGATCCTGGAACAACGTATTTCAAACACTGAAAGACAATGGATGCCAACCAAGAATTCTGTATCCAGCAAAATTAAGCTTCAGGTAAAGACTGACGGAGGGGGGAAAGCTAATCATGGAGAAATAAACTAAATTAAAAAAAAAAAGAGAGAGAGACAAATAATCAAACATGGATGGAAGTACAAACCATATAGCAATAGTAACTCTAAACATTAATGGTTTAAACTCTCCAATAAAGTGACATAGACTGGTATCATGGATTAAAAAAACAAATCCAACAATATGCTGCCTCCAGGAGACACATCTGACAGGAAAAGACATACACAGGCTGAAGGTGAAAGGTTGGGAAAAAATATACCACGCACACGGTCCTCGCAAACAAGCAGGTGTGGCCATCCTCATATCGAACAAAATTGACTTCAAAACTAAGTTAATCCAAAGGGATAAGGAAGGGCATTATATACTGTTAAAAGGAACCATTCACCAACAAGACATAACAATTATCAATATTTATGCACCAAATAATGGTGCTGCGACGTTCATAAAACAAATTCTCCTTAAGTTCAAGAATCAAATAGACCACAATACAATAATTATGGGTGACTTCAACACACCTCTCTCACCATTGGACAGATCCTCCAAACAAAAGTTGAATAAAGAAACTATAGATCTAAATAACACAATCAATAACCTAGACTTAACTGACGTATATAGAATATATCAACCATCATCAAGTGGATATACTTTTTTCTCAGAGCACATGGATCCTTCTCAAAAATAGACCATATATTATGCCATAGGGCAAACCTCAGTAAATATAAAGGGGTGGAGATAATACCATGCATTTTGTCTGATCATAATGGAATGAAACTGGAAATCAATGATAAAAGAAGGATGGGAAAATCCTATATCTCATGGAAAATGAACAATATGTTACTGAATGATCAAGGGGTCACAGAAGACAAAAAGGAGGAAATTAAAAAATTCTTAGAGATAAATGAAAATACAGACACAACTTATCGGAATCTATGGGACACAATGAAAGCAGTTTTAATAGGGAAATTCATCGCCTGGAGGTCATTCCTCAAAAAAAAAAGAAAAACCAACAAATAAATGAGCTCACACTTCATCTCAAAGCCCTAGAAAAGGAAGAACAAAACAACAGCAAATGCAGCAGAAGGCAAGAAATAATTAAAATCAGAGTGGAAATCAACGAAATTGAAACAAAAGAAACTATTGAAAAAATCAACAAAACTAAAAGTTGGTTCTTCAAAAAAATAAACAAGATTGACAGACCCTTAGCCATGCTAACGAAGAGAAGAAGAGAGAGAACTCAAATTACTAACATACGGGATGAAAAAGGCAATATCACAACAGATGCTACAGAAATACAGAAGACAATTAGAAATTATTTTGAAAACCTATATTCCAATAAAATAGAAGATAGTGAAAACATCGATAAATTTCTTAAGACATATGATTTGCCCAGACTGAGTCAGGAGGATACACACAATTTGAACAGACCAATATCAATGGAGGAAATTGAAGAAGCAATCAAGAGACTACCCACCAAGAAAAGCCCAGGACCGGATGGGTATACAGCGGAGTTTTACAAAACTTTTAAAGAAGAATTAATACCAATACTTTTCAAGTTATTTCAGGAAATAGAAAAAGAGGGAGCTCTTCCAAATTCATTCTATGAGGCCAACATCACGTTGATTCCGAAACCAGACAAAGACACCTCAAAGAAAGAAAACTACAGACCAATATCCCTGATGAACCTAGATGCAAAAATCCTCAATAAAATTCTGGCGAATCGGATACAAAGGCACATCAAAAAAATTGTGCACCATGATCAAGTAGGATTCATCCCTGGGATGCAAGGATGGTTCAATATACGGAAATCAATAAATGTTATTCACCACATCAATAGACTTAAAGATAAGAACCACATGATCATCTCGATAGACGCAGAAAAAGCATTCGACAAAATACAGCATCCCTTTATGTTCAAAACATTAGAAAAACTAGGGATAACAGGAAATTACCTTGACATTGTAAAAGCTATCTATGCTAAGCCTCAGGCTAGCATCATTCTGAATGGAGAAAAATTGAAGGCATTCCCTCTAAAATCTGGAACAAGATAGGGATGCCCTCTATCACAACTTCTATTCAATATAGTTCTCGAAACACTGGCCAGAGCAATTAGACAGACGAAAGAAATTAAAGGCATAAAAATTGGAAAAGAAGAACTGAAATTATCATTATTTGCGGATGACATGATTTTATACCTAGAAGACCCAAAAGGGTCTACAACAAAACTACTAGAACTAATAAATGAATTCAGCAAAGTAGCAGGATATAAAATCAACACGCATAAATCAAAGGCATTCCTGTATATCAGCAACAAAACTTCTGAAATGGAAATGAGGAAAACCACTCCATTCACAATATCCTCAAAAAAAATAAAATACTTGGGAATCAACCTAACAAAAAAGGTGAAAGATTTATACAATGAAAACTACAGAACCCTAAAGAGAGAAGTAGAAGAAGATCTTAGAAGATGGAAAAATATACCCTGTTCATGGATAGGCAGAACTAACATCATCAAAATGGCGATATTACCAAAAGTTCTATATAGGTTTAATGCAATGCCAATCAAAATCCCAAAGGCATTGCTTGTAGAAATAGATAAAGCAATCATGAAATTCATATGGAAAAATAAAAGACCCAGAATAGCAAAAGCAATTCTAAGCAGGAAGTGCTAATCAGGCGGTATATCGATACCAGATTTCAAACTATATTACAGAGCAATAGTAACAAAGACAGCATGGTACTGGTACCAAAACATGCGGGTGGACCAATGGTACAGAATAGAGGACACAGAGACCAATCCACAAAGTTACAACTATCTTATATTTGATAAAGGGGCTAAAAACATGCAATGTAGGAAGGATAGCATCTTCAACAAATGGTGTTGGGAAAACTGGAAATCCATATGCAACAAAATGAAACTGAACCCCCTCCTCTCACCATGCACAAAAGTTAACTCAAAATGGATCAAAGATCTTGATATCAAATCAGAGACTCTGCATCTAATAGAAGAAAAAGTTGGCTACGATCTACATATAGTGGGGTCGGGCTCCAAATTCCTTAATAGGACACCCATAGCACAAGAGTTAATAGCAAGAATCAACAAATGGGACTTACTTAAACTAAAAAGTTTTTTCACAGCAAGAGAAACAATAAGAGAAGTAAATAGGGAGCCTACATCATGGGAACAAATATTTACTCCTCACACATCAGATAGAACCCTAATATCCAGAATATACAAAGAACACAAAAAATTAGACAATAAGATAACAAATAACCCAATCAACAAATGGGCCAAGGACCTGAACAGAAACTTCTCAGAGGAGGACATACAATCAATCAACAAGTACATGAAAAAATGCTCACCATCTCCAGCAGTCAGAGAAATGCAAATCAAAACCACCCTAAGATACCATCTCACTCCAGTAAGATTGGCAGCCATTATGAAATCAAACAACAACAAGTGCTGGCGAGGATGTGGGGAAAAGGGTTCTCTTGTACATTGCTGGTGGGGCTGCAAATTGGTGCGGCCAATTTGGAAAGCAGTATGGAGATTCCTGGGAAAGCTGGGAATGGAACCACCATTTGACCCAGCTATTGCCCTTCTCGGACTATTCCCTGAAGACCTTAAAAGAGCGTATTACAGGGATACTGCCACATCGATGTTCATAGCAGCACAATTTACAATAGCTAGATTGTGGAACCAACCCAGATGCCCTTCAATGGATGAATGGATTAAAAAAATGTGGCATCTATACACCATGGAGTATTACGCAGCACTAAAAAATGACAAAATCTTGGAATTTGCAGGGAAATGGATGGCACTAGAGCAGATTATGCTTAGTGAAGCTAGCCAATCCCTAAAAAACAAATACCAAATGTCATCTTTGATATAATGAGAGCAACTAAGAATAAAGCAGGGAGGAAGAGCAGGAAGAAAAGATTAACATTAAACAGAGACATGAAGTGGGAGGGAAAGGGAGAGAAAAGGAGAATTGCATGGAAATGGAGGGAGACCCTCATTGTTATACTAAATTACATATAAGAGATTGTAAGTGGAATGGGAAAATAAACAAGGTGAGAAATGAATTACAGTAGAAGGGGTAGAGAGAGAAGATGGGAGGGGAGCGGAGGGGGGATAGTAGAGGATAGGAAAGGTAGCAGAATACAACAGTTACTATTATGGTATTATGTAAAAATGTGGATGTGTAACCCATGTGATTCTGCAATCTGTACTTGGGGTAAAAAAGGGAGTTCATAACTCACTTGAAGCTAATGTATGCTAATGTATGAAATATGATATGTCAAGAGCTTTGTAGGGTTTTGAAAAACCAATAAAAAAAAGAAAAAAAATAGTGTTCACAATATTAACTCACTGCAATATACAGTTTGAATGATATTGTATCAAAGGTGAACATATATTAAAGGAAAGTAATTATTACATTCCTTTAATATAAAGTAATAATAAGATTGTTTTCTATTACCTACCAAAGATATAAAACAGCACTATATATTTGAAAAACACAAACTTAGAAAAGAAAAATTAATAAACAAAAGATGACAAAGTTCACTACTTCAGTTATTATATCAAAATTGACCAAAGGAACTCACATATCTGCCTACATGGAACTTAAAAAAGTGTGTTTAATGTAATGCTACCTAATTCCTGTCTTTCAGGAGTATGATATAGAAATGAAGAAAACACCAAAGAATTTATATAAAGAATCACTGCCTATTCAAAAGAGCAAGTTAGATCTTCATTAATATTCCTGAATAAGTATCTATGATTCTTTATTAACTGGAAGATATATGTTTTGACATATGCTTAAATCATGTAACTTGTAAACGTGCAATTATATATCTTCATGCATGTAAATGTATACATGCATGCATGTATGCATAGAAATATACTGTAATATGTCTGATTTACAATAAAGATAATTTCTAAATTGATTATATATATAAACACAGTCTGATTTCAAATAGAAAGGTGTTGATTTTTTTGGCCTTCACTTTTCCTGCAGAGAAAGTTTTAAGTGGTCTCTAAGGAAAGATAATGATGCAGTATCCCTGATTGACTATCACATATTGAGCGAACACAAGATTATAGTTTTTATTTTTTTTATTTTTTTTTTAAAGAGAGAGTGAGAGAGGAGGGAGAGAAAGAGAGAGAGAGGGAGAGAGAGAGAGAGAGAATTTTAATATTTATTTTTCAGTTATGGGCAGGCACAACATCTTTGTTTGTATGTGGTGCTGAGGATCGAACCCGGGCCGCACGCATGCCAGGCGAGCGCGCTACCGCTTGAGCCACATCCTCAGCCCCAAGATTATAGTTTTTAAATGATAATGAGTTAGAACTACATTTTGTCACAGTAATGAGTTTATACTGTTTCAGGCTTTGTCCTTGCTTCAATCTTTTTTTTGAAAAGGAATTGTAAGACAGTTAAAAACTGATATTGTCAGAGCAAATAAAAGTAATATAGACATCTTTTCTAGTGATTATGACAGAATATGTACCATGGAAACAATCTCTCAGCAACAAAATCATCCAAAATGGGAAATAATCCCCAGGTCTATTTATCCTTTTTACTTACACTTTCATGATTTTCTTTAAGCTATTTTAATTTACCCATTATGAAAACTTCAAGGATAAAAATATAGACTCCATAAATACTGTATTCTATATGAATAAGAAAATCAGACGACAAAATCATGGCTTTGAATGTTCCCTTAGAAATAATAAAGAGTAGCACATTAATTCTGGAAAAAGGAAAGCAAGATCCAGGAAGCCTCTCTGCATTGCCCAGGGCCATGTAGCTGGTGATTGGCAGAGCCTCCAGGGAAATACACTTCTCCCTACTCCATATCATGGCTAGCTTACTTAAGCTGTAACAAATATGGAATATAAATTGAAGGAATTATTCACATTATTAACAATGAAGTATATTCTTGCACAGATTTCATTTATTTCTAAAACTTTATTCTGGAAAATTCTTCCCTTATGAAGTCTCTCTCCCAAAATAATGTGTTTAATTCATATTGATTAGAGGCAAACATAATTTAAAATTCTAATATGAATTAAATGTGGTTTGCTAATACACATTATTTTCCTTATAAAATAAAACATTATTGCATATAGGAAATTTCTCATCTTGTCAATGATAAAAAGTTTTAGCTTCAAATTATATCATAATTTTAGATAAGAATTTATGAATACTCATTAGATAGAAAATATTTCCTCTGGAATTTCAGATATATTTTATTTGATATAAACTCATTTTAGCTTTTATAAATACCATGCATTTTTTATAAAGCAGCTACAATCTGTTCAAAGAAAAATAATTCTGGAATGCTCCTTTAGCTTGTGCAATTCTGAAAAATTGGTCCCAGAATTGCTTCTGGTACCATGTGTCTAAAAATTAAATAAATAAAATAAAAATAAATAATTAAATAAAAACAATTATTCTGTTAGTTCAAGGTGGCTCTATGTGAAATTATAATACTTTTTCTATATATTTCTGGACAGTTATTATTTCAATCAATATTTGACATAGATATTCTGTGTGCCATGTTCTGAATGAAGAATATGGTATTTTTGTAAACAGAAGCTTCACACAAGGTTCATAACCAAACCACCTGGAGTATCATCTAATTAGGTATGCAGTGATCAAATAATCATAAAAACATACGAATATATGTAAAATACCATAGCTTTGGTAAATCCTTTCATGTTGTCACTCTGAAAATAAGCAAGAGAATGAGTTAGCCATTTAAGATCTATCAAAGAAATAATCTTTCTATCCATTCATCTATTGAAGGGCATTTAGGTTGGTTCCACAGTTTAGCTATTGTGAATTATACTGCTATAAACATTAATGTGTCTGTGTTCCTGTAGTACAGTGTTTTTAAATCCTTTGGGTATTGACTCAGGAGAGGGATAGCTGGGTCAAATGCTGGTTCCACTCCCAATTTTTCAAGAAATCTCCATACTACTTTTCAATAGATAAATGGATGAAAAAATGTGGCATATATACACAAAGAAATATTATCTAGCAGTAAAAGAGAATGAAATCATTGCATTTGCAGGTAAATGGATGGAGTTAGAGAAGGTAATGCTAAGTGAAGTTAGCCAGTCCCCAAAAACAAATGCCAAATGTTTTCTCTGATATAAGGAGGCTGATTCATAGTGGGATAGGGAGAGAGAGCATGGGAGGAATAGAAGAACTCTAGATAGGGCAGAGGGGTTGGAGGAGAAGGGAGGGGGTATGGAGTCATAAATGATGGTGGAATGTGATGATCACTATTATCCAAAGAACATGTATAAAGACACGAATTGGTGTGAATATACTTTCTATACAACCAGAGATATGCTCGATATGTGTAATACAAATTGTAATGCATTCTGCAGTCATATATAAATAATAAAAATACTAAAAAAAGAAAGAATTTTTCATTAAAATGTGACTTTTAAGTAAAAATTGGAAGAAACAGTAAATCGAATAAAATGAAAGCCTATGAGGAGGCAGAGTGAACACATTTGTGTATCAGACATTTGAAGAGAAACATTTCACATTTTCAGACAAAGAACAGAATGGCTGGTAGACAGAACAGACAGGAAGAATGAAAAGTGTATTGTGAGGCAAAGCCAGAAAGGCCTATGAAAGCCAGATTTATGATTTGCTAAAGTGTTTAAGGAAAACAAATATGCATCAATTTATTCTTTTAATTTTAAGTATATGCAGTTACCTGAATAGGATTTGAATTTTGTAAAAGTATTTATGAATGCATTATAAATATAATGGTTTAAAGAAGCCAAAGGATCTGCAGGCTAATTAAAGTGCTATGGCTGCACTACAGGAGTTCCTGTGACTACATCTTGAAGGAAAGAAGATAGGCTTTTTTGTTGTTGTTGTTGTTGTTGTTTTATTTGTTTTGTTCTGTTTTGTT
Source organism: Callospermophilus lateralis (assembly GCF_048772815.1). Classification (NCBI taxonomy): domain Eukaryota; kingdom Metazoa; phylum Chordata; class Mammalia; order Rodentia; family Sciuridae; genus Callospermophilus; species Callospermophilus lateralis. Next base: position 1,581,901 of record NW_027513138.1, read on the forward strand.
TTTTTGGAATAGGGGTTAGAACTGAGGCTTTGTGCATGAGAGACAGAAGGTATTTTTCATGTGGAAAAAGTAGATGGAATTTCAATAGTAATTAGAAGCAAAATAATTATTTAACAAAAAGTGATGATGGATTGGAGAATGAAGACTACAAAGAATTGTAATGATATGATTCTGACTTTTGTAACTGAGTAGAATTAGTTGTCATTTTACTAAGACAGGAAATTCCAGAAAAGTACTGCTTTTGAAGATGGAAGGAGTATGACTTTAGTTTAATCTTATTGAGTCTAATTTTCCATTGATCTATCAAGTGAATGATTCAAGTGGTCTTGTGATTATCAGTTTACAACTTGGAGTAGTTTATGGTAGTTGCATATGTGGCTAGAAAACATTAAAAAATAAGTAATTAGTTGACAACATAGAACTGTTACTAAAATTGTGTTTACAAGCCAATGTAAGGCAATCATATTAAAATCTAAAATGATTTTCTTGCAAATTAGTAAAGGTTTTATTTTGAAATTATTACTGATTTTTGATTTATAATTTAGAGGCATATTGAAATTTGCTGTAATAATTAAAATAAAATTGAGAAAAAATATATAGTGGTATCTGAATGGAATATTTCTATACACTTAGAGATTCAAATATATGTCAAAAATAGCCCACCACACAAGAAAACAACATTTTATTCATTTTCATGACAATTGAAGATTCAGATTTTGGAAGCATCAAAAGGAATTTTAATTGTTGAAGATACCATTGCTTATATAGTAGATTTTTAGATTGTGTAAAGAATACAGCTTGGAGTATTTATTATTATTCTGTAGGAACTGGCTTCTATATGAAGCAGATGATGAGTTTCAAATGATATCTTGGAAATAAGACTTCATCATTGTATAAAGTGTTCATTGTAACTTTGAGGAAACATGTAATAGAGTAATCTTATAAAATAAGCACCAGGCATACCACAACCTTTAAGATGGAATTCCTTAACTTTGAAGCACTTATGATCCATTAGAGTGAGATATTATATATTTAAAGTGCCGCAGAGTACTATGGGAAGAACACAGCATTCAGGGTCAAGTAGAATCCCATAGGAAAGTATGGTCCATTCTAGTTGGAAGTGAAGGTTAGAGTTTTAAAAGGGTGGAAAACAACGTGCTCTTTCTTCAGATATAATTAAGTACAGCTTATTGATGACATGCAATCTCGTAAAGACCTGGGTCATATCTTTGCTTTTCCCTGAAGTCATTTAAAACTTGTTTTACTGAATTGTTCCAAGATAACATTAGATCTTCTTCACTAAAAATATGCTATCAAGGAGAAGAACATTTCACAGGCATTCACCACCAAATCTATGATGTTTACCTGACTCTACATTGCTGTCCCAACCAGTACACTGGTTTCCTTTCTAAGATGACATTAACTACCTACACTTTTTAACTATTTGCTTCTTGACCATAACTTCATAAACAGTCCCTTATTTGTACTTTACCTACAATAAATTCCTTTCTATTATATTATATTCATCAACAGATACTTTTACTTCAATATCTTACAACTTCAAAAAATCTTAAATTCTGAATGCTTTCCAATTAATATAAACTTCATTGATTTCTCATGTAGATGGAATTTTTTGAATTAAGATTATAAAACAATTGAGTTTTTTTCTCCCTTTCTCCTTTGAGCTCATTAAGTAGTAATTCAGTTCCCATGATTCTTTTGAGATATGTTCTCCTCAGGATAGCTAATTGAGACTGGAAAATAATCTCTGTGAGTGGACTGAAGTTCTCATTTTCCTCAAAAAATCAACAGCACTCGACACAATTGACCATTATCTTGTGCATTTGATTCAGACTATTGACTTAAAAACAACAACAACAACAACAACAACTATATATTGATAAGCTGAAAAGTGGTATTTCCAGGCCAAATCTTATTCCTTAACTCCTGAATAGTACCTCCTCAGTTATTTTCACTTGAATGTGGAAAAGACTACTTCAAATGTAATGTATAGGAAGTGAAACTCTAATTTTCCTATTGAAAACTATTACTTTTGTGGTACTCAATCCTGATATTAAATCTGTGGAATCATCCTTGAATCTTCTTCACCATGTCTGCTATCCTATTTGTCAACAATAGTATTGTTTGTCCTACTGAAATTTATCTTTTTTCTGACCACTTCTCACCAACTCCATTGCTGTCATCTATGTCTATTTCTCTAAACTGATTTATTGGATATCAAATTTTATTGCCCAAGTGTGTTTAAAATTGCAAATATCAAACTATGGCTTCAGAATACAGTTAGAATTTATTCAGGTCTTGACCTGTTCAGACTGTTATAGTAAAATACAATGGACTGGTTTATTTAAAAAACAAATTATTTATCATAGCACTGGAAGTTGGGAAGTACAAAATCAAGATTGAAAACCTTCTTCTGTACTTGCAGATGGCCATACAGTTGCTGTGCCTAGGAAGACAGAGAGAATAAAAGAGAGAATGAAAAAGAAAACTCTCTCTTGTCTTACAAGGACACTTATCCTGTGATTAGGAATCCACCTTTAAGGCCTAATAACCTCTCCAAGGTCCTACCTACAAATACTAGATTAGGCTTCAACATATGAATTCTGGGAAGAAACAAGCATTCAGCTTACAGCACTTTGTATAGGGAAAAATAATGACATGGATAAGTACTGTTTATTTCCAGATAAACAAGTATTGTCTCTTCATATTATTTTATAAAATCTTGGAATTTATTTTCATCCAATGGTAATTCTGTGTATCTACAATGTGCTCAGCAACACATTCAATAATTGTTATGCAAAATGAATGAAGAAGGCAAGTTATCATTGACCAAGTAGAACAGCCATCATGAAATTGCTAGTCAGAAAATGGATGCTATAATTGGAGAACATGCTTTTAAATATATTTAGCAGACAGACTTGCACTCTGCATGCTCTTTACTCTAGACTTTACAGATACAATTATTAGATAAATACTTGCTTAATGCACTGGTAAAGCAAGGGCATCAGATAAAAAGCATCAATTTGTTAAATACTTTGGTTCCTAAAAAAGCTTCCAAAAACTTTTAAATGTGTCTCTGTTGTCTTGCTTTTTCAAGTGGTAGGGTACAAATCTCAAGAGTTTAGGGTATTATTCATAGCATCATAGGACTGGAATTCCATTGCCTCAATACAGGCAGTGGTAGAGGCTTTTATTTAATGCTATGGCAACATTCACCTAAAATCTGAGAAAAGCACTATTGAATGCTTATGGGTAAGGCCATCTGTCCATGCAGGTCTAAGGTTATTTTGTTACATTTACATCTATACATAGTGGACAATGAAAAATTAAAAGCAAAATTAATCTTTTACCAATTCCTACCTACCTCTTCTCTATTGACTCCTTTGATCCTGCCCAGTAGCTATGATTGAGACTATAGTTAGATAACAAGGAGTTTCATAGCCAGGGGTGTAATTTTGTTTCCTTTGTGTTGGTATTTTGTCAAATACTATTTCTGAATATTTAATTATTTATTCCTGGGAAAATTATATAATGTTCCTACTGTGCCAAACAAGGAATAAATAATATGACGCCAAAAGCTGACACAATGAGTGTCTTTTTTGCATTAATATTAGCTTTACAAGAAGTAAGAGAGGCATAAGTGTCAGAAATAGAATCCTCAAAGAGGAAACTGATAAAGGGCAGAGATGGGGTGGGGGAGAGCAAAGGATGCAGAGAGCTTACAAAGTTTCTGAGTACAGCAAATGTTTAACAGAATTATTCATTTTTGTACATTGGATCTTTCAGAGACCCGCACTGCAGATGGAGCTATTTTGAAGCACACAGAGAGTGGCAGAAATCAATAAAGGAAGGGAAGAATACTTTGAATGAAGATGGAACACAAAGAAGAAAGAGATTTCTAAAAAGCCAACTCTAAATATACAGTGTTATAAGCTCCCCAATGAATATCTTGACACAAAATAATGCTCACTTCTAGTATTTTACCGTGAGTGGCTATTCACATGTATATATATGAATTAGTAGTTACAGATATTAATTTAACCACACTAATTCTTTGCAACTACATCCTCTGTTGGGGAAATCACTACTGTTTTGATTGCCTTAAAATGGAGACACCTCAGTGTAATTGAGGTAAACAGAGGAAATTACTTTCTTTGCTATCATTGTCCATTCATCCATAGTTGTCACGAAATAAACACTTTTTGATAAATATCAAGTTAGTGCTGAATTTAGACCTTTTATTTTTGCCCTTGGATTGTTTATTAGATAGATTAAGATATTTCCTTTTCTGTTTGTTTTCTAAAACTAAATTATTGTTTGTAAGTAGTAATTTATATGCATTTATTGTGCTGTCAAAATTTATTGTAAACTTTTTTCCAAATGTTTGAAAATCAATAAGTTTTACAATGTTACTTTGTATATCACACAGTTCTAATAACTCAAAAGAAGAAAAATGAGAAATTAAAATGATATAATCATGAAAAAATATTAGACATTCAGACAATCACCTTTTTTGAGTTAATTTCCTTAGGTGTAATTAGGTAAAATAACTGCCAGGTTTATGGAAAATGCTTAGATTTGTTAGAAATTGGGAAGAGCAAGTAAAATGACCTATACAGAGCTTCTGCAGGCTTTAGGGTGAAATTGTTCTTTCAGCTCGACTTGATGAAATCCTTTGTTTTCTTAGAAGAGTATTAGGAATCTCTACTTCAATAAATAGACATAAAATTTTGTGAACTTCAAGGGCTCCTAACTTCTGTACCCACTATCTTCCACTCTGTATGTAATGGGCAGTCATTTTACCATGGATTATGACAAACACACAACATGAGAAAAGAGTGAATTTATTCCAATCAGATCAAGGAAAAATATGACTATGGCTTTTGGTGATCAGAGTGAGAATATTTATCTCCTAGCTGTTGGAAAATAAGCTTGCCCTTGCCATAACCTCCATTTTCCTCCCAATATGGTCTCACAGAAGAACTAAAAATGAGTTAGTTTGCAATCTTCCACATAACCATTCAGCTTGATGGTTTTAAAACTTGAGATAATTGCAATTGATGTTTATATGTGTAGAGAGAAAACAATCTGGATGTACATGATCAATCTTTTTATTTTGAAAGTGTCAGAATAATGCTAGCACATGAGAAGTATATTATAAACAATAGCCTCTGCTATGAGGCTTATATAAAATGTTAAATTCAATGTTTTTTAAGTTGATATAATCATAAAAAGGTATAGTGTTAAATGTTTTAATGAATTACTGGATTAAATAAGGAACAGGTCAGTTCATAGCACCAAAATCCAGAATTTATAATATGCTTACATAGTGTGAGAATGTTTATTGAATATGCAGGCAATGTTTTTAAATTTAACAACTAAATCTTTTATTCATAGCACATCTTGCAAGATGGATATTCCATGAAATGTACTTTGGGAAATTCCAGTCAGCTATTTTGAGGCTGCATTTTCTCAATCCTTCTTGTTTCTAACACTTCTCAGTTAATAGGAGATGATACAAGTCATTAAACGTAAACTTACTCAAGTTTCCATCCAAAATTCAGTGAAATTACCTGAATTTGTATCAATTTCTTTTATTCTGTCTTACCTAAAAACAATAAAGCACTCCAAATTATGATGAATTGCAAAGATTCTTATTTCCTCATGATTCTCTTTCATCTCAGTTATTTCATATCTTTAATATCTTGAATTTTGATAATTTTCCTCATTGTCATTTAAATACACACTTTCTTTATAAAATGTTAAAGTTGAAGTTCTTCCAGAAGATACTCTAACAAGATTTCTGCTTGTCCTCAAATATCAGGTTAGTCCCATATACAAATAGTAAAAATGATTGCCATGAAACTCTGCCATGTTTCTAGGATCTCTGTAGGAGACCCCTGAATAAAATCAAATAATAAAATCCAGAGTGATTTTATAGCATTGATTTTTTTAATGTATCTTTTCCAGAAACATTTGGAGTGCTAAATGCTCCCATTGAAAAAATAATTTCTTTTAAAAAATGAAAGGGGTAGAAATTCTCTTTAGAGAGAAGGACTTCAATGGGACTGTGGAAGAGTCTGAGAGGTATCACAAATCTCTGAAACAAGTAGTGAGAGATTTGTGAGAGACTTGTTATTATTCTGACTTCTAGTTTGCCTAAATATTTTCTCTGTTCCTGTAACTATACATAGTAGTTTCTGACTCCCCTGACTTGTAGCCACATACTTTCATTTAAGCTATTGTAGTGTGGCAGGTAGTTAAGTACAATATTTTCAAGCCTTACCAAACATCCCCACACAATTCTCTCTATTTTTTTCCTTTTTATTTCCTCTCTCTAAGTCAGATTCAGTGAGTGATGTAATTGTGAAATAAAAGAGTAAAGTGTAATTCAATCACTATGTAGAATATGACCTTCAGGATAACTACTTTGAAACCTTGAATGAGAAAAAAATAAGAGATTTCACTTATGCTGAATCACACCTTTGAAAACTTATGGTTGTTTCTTCCTTGTGTATTAATGAGGGGTAATTTCTGCTTATCATATTTGGAGAGCATTAGAATTATAGGGATGAGATTCCTTGGAAAATCTGTGGTAATGGAAGATCGTGCTATATCCTGGAAATAAATACTTAGTCAAGAAATTTTCAGTTATATGGATGTATTTGTTTACATGAATCAGATGTGAACCATAGAAAAGAAAGAGCTGAGCTTTTTTTATATTTTCATTTTAGTGGTAACTTTCTATTTTATTCTCTTCACTTTCATCTTTTTTTTTTCTTTTAACCTGGAAGGGTCTGGAATATTATTAACTACCAATTATGGAAAGGAATAACTAAGAGTTTGATGGACTAAACTGCATAGCAAAGTAATAAGCCACAGGAGAATTTAGCTTGGGTTGTAGGGCTAGAAATATTAAAATGATTTCAGAGCTTTAATAATTACAAAGAACTGAACATTCCAAAACCTGTATGTGAAGAGAGGTCACGTTTTTGATATTTGTTAACTTTCAGCAATTTCATTAACTGTGTACCTACCTTTGTGTTTCAGAGAAGCTCATCTCTTTTCATATAAAAGACTGAGGGAGGTGGTGTGTGGGCTCTGTAATATTTCTTGACCCATCTACTCTAGAAATTTAATGTATTATGTAAGTTTCCTCCATTCCTGAACTAGAAGCAATGGATGGGGTAACCTCATTTCAGAGGTTGAACACATGAAACTCATTCGAGCAATGGTTAAAATCAAGAATATGGTCAAACCAACTGCTAGGGGCCTGAGAAATAATTTTTATCATGCATGGCCTTTTGCTAAGATAAGACTGCCTATTGTTTTTTTATCCTACATATATTGCTAACGTCAAACTTTTGGAGGAAAGGCAGGCCAACAGCAGTTATGCTAGACTTTCAAGGCCTAGAATCTCATTTCACATAATGATGAAAATTTATATAAATAGTTCACAAAATAATTATGATTAAGAATAACCCTGTTATTATAAAAATGTGCAACCAAGAACTAACTATAGAAGCCATAACCATAACTAAGGTGAGGCCTTTAGCTGACCTGGAAAATTTGCCAAATGATTTTAATCTGGATCAAAATTAGAATTTAATAAATATCATGTCATTTTCATGACTGCATTATATATTATGAGAGAAAAAGGTTCTAAGAAAAATTCAGTAGATAAATTGGCCCATGATGATATTTAACTAAACAATGTAGGCTGGGAAATAATAGAATTACTAGGATACTACAATGTGACCAAACTGAAAATTGTTTCTATTCTATATTTGGAAGATGGGCTAATAAGGTAATCTAGATTAAGATTTTTCCTCCATATACATTATTTTTGTGGTATTGATAATTACACATTTTCTAATTAAATACTTTTCTGAATTTTTGATAATCAGTTGAGGGGGTCATAGTAAAGCTAGATGCAACAGAAAGATTCAACAATAATTTTGTCCTTTAAAAAGATAGAAAATATTTCTCTTTCATGTTCTTGTCCAAGGTCATTTATACAATTGGCTAACAGCTCTTCTCCATAGAAAGATAACTCTGTTCTGCATGTCCTCCATCTTCCAATGCTGTTTAATATTTGAGGCCAGTTTATTTTCTGATCATAATCTCGCATATTTAATTTATTCAGTAACTATTTTTATCTTTAGATTCCATTATTTAATACATTTTTAAGAAATGGATTTTGGAGTTCAAACAGGGAGTTTTAACAACAAAAAAATGAAACAAGCAGTTTAGAAGCTAAAATAGCCTTCTGACAAAACACAATTGGTATACAATATAGTGGGTACATATGCAAATTTAGAGACAGTGTGCCTGGTGGAAATAACCAGCTTTGTTATTTACTTTCTGGGAAAAGTGAAGCAAGTTATTTAATCTGCTTGTGCTTATTCATTCATCTCAAAAATGGAAGTACAAAATAAATATTTAAAAAAATGGAAGTACAATCATACCAATGTCCTTAGTAAGATGGACTTAAGGAGCCTAGAATAGCAGTAATGCCACAGACTTCAACAAGTAATATTGAATATCACTCACTATAATTTATGAGCACCTTGGGAGGAGTTAAGGAATGGGCTAAGGTGCACTATCACTTTTTCTTTTTTTGTCACCAATGTTTCATTTCTACCCAAAGTGCCTGGCATTTATCAGTTGCTGAAGGGTTTGTTGAATTAATAAACCTTAGAGAATTCTATCAAGTTGTTTTTATTGTTTACTTACTTGTTAATGCAAACAGTCTAATATGTAGAGTATGGTTTGATGTAATTAATACAGTAAATTTTTTGTTACTTAACATATCAGGATGGATCTGACTGAATTTGAATGCTGGATCTGTCACACCCTAAGGTTTATTTTACTTCTCTGAGATTCATGGAACTGATCAATAAAAATATGATTAATGATACCTTACAAATTTTTTTGTCAGATCAAGTAAGATGATACAACACTTGAAGTGCTTAATAGAATGATGATAAGTGGGTTTGGAGTATTATTATTACTGCCTTTATTATTATTTACCATTTGGAGGATGATTAAAAATTTAGGGATATTCTATTCTGTAATTAAATTAACATTCAGTAGGCCTACATGATTCCCTTGTTGACTTGTCTTTCATTAACTTTTCAAATGCTTGTTTCCTCAGTAGATATGTTTCATAGGATTTTATATTCCATCTGTTCTCACTAGTATATGCCTGCAATGAATGCCAGCTGGTGATTCATCCTAGTGATTTAGACAGTGTTCTTTGGATGTAAAATGAAGTAAAATACTTTCTCTGTGATCATTTCTTGTGTCTTCCTTCCTTGTAGCATGTATCATTTAACAGGGATGCTATTCAGTAACTTCTCAGAGGAATGGTCTCCATCACATATTCTTCATTTTAATGAGTTTTTTGGTGGACACAACATCTTTATTTTATTTTTATGTGGTGCTGAGGATCGAACCCAGCACCCTGCACATGCCAGGTGAGGGTGCTACTGCTTGAGCCACATCCCCAGCCCCTAGAATAGTTCTTGCAGACATTTGTTCATTGATTCTGTACTCATGGTTGCTAACAAAGGTCTTCACAAATTCTTTATGTGTATTGTTCTTTTGTTAATTCTATCACTAACAAAGGACAAGGAAGTAAACTTTGGTTCTATTGTCATTATTGAATAATTTTTTCTCATGGACAGAATTTGTTTGGAGAGATAGCTTTCTTCAGTCTCATTTTGAACACCCTCTAGCTTTAATAATGTCAGGTATACCTTAGTCTCCTACTCTTTTAAATCATGGAATGATCATTCCAAGTGTCTATCATTCACATAACCAATCAATACTGATTAACCAATTCAAGGATATTGACATGTGCTATGAGCTCAAAATGATTGAAAAGGTAGGCTTTGGTTTCTATTCTCCTGGAATTAACACACTAGTTGTAGAGATGACTGAATCTGAATAAAATGATTATATGTGGCTGAAGCATTTAGAATATATATTAGAATGCTCTTAAGAATTAAATTTTGGAAAAGGGGAATGCAGAGGTGTACATTTTATCCAGAATATTCATTGATTTGACTTTTGAAGTTGGCAAATGTCCATTATTTCATTGTCAGTCACTGAATTTAAGAAGAGAGTTCACAACCAAGAAATAGAAATTACTTATGTTAAAGATATAGGCTCACTCTTTCTCATAGTTTCTACTGAAACAATGCCCGAATGTAAAAAGTAAAATATCCCACTAAATCAAGAGAAGCTCACATTTCATGAGGATTTATTAACTTTTAGATTTTAGGAATGTAAAAATCTTTACATTTCTGTAGTTTATTAACATTTAGAAGTTATTGCCACATATGCTCAGGCCTAATACTCCCAAAATGACCATTTCCTTCAAAATAGCATTTATTTTTGGTTTAAGAAGTAATTTTAAAAACATAGTTGAACCTTCAGAATGTTTTATACATGAAGATTATTTTCTTACATATGTTTCCTTATTCAGAATGTCATTACCATTAACAGAGAAATTTGAAATTCCATCTCCAAAATGTATAATTAGGAGCAAATTGTTTAAAATCTTATAAATTTTAAATCACAAGAATTTATGTAAATTGTTATTTTGGTAATATTGTATTTCAAAATAATTTAGAATGATTTCTTTTAAGATTATGGTTTGCTTTATGACCCGTGACATTTTTGAAAGTTTATGGAGCAAATCATAGTCCTGTAATATCATACACAGTCTGTTTTCCTATCTACCTTAAGTTATTAGGATGCTTACTAGGTTGAGTTTTTTTGGAAATAGTTGAAACATACAGTTATTCACTTTGTTTAGATCCCCCTCAGGAGAGAGAACCAACATCTTTAGGTCAAGTGAGTGATTGGCCGACTGAACAGCTTCTGGGCATATATTAAACAAGTTATAGTATAAAGCATTACTTTGGTGTTTGCTTCCAGGTTTTAGGGGAGATCCTTATGGACTATCCAGCATGTAGGATGAACATGAACATCTCCTCTCTTCTGAATGAACATATGTCTAAAGATTGCTCCTGGCTGAGTCTGCTCAATATTTGTGAGATATTATAGGTATATAACTCATCTTTTTTTTAGTTCCTTTGGAAAAACTGCTTTAATTTGTTCCAATGAATTTCAGTGGTATTGGGTTTTTCAGATCTTTCAAGTTTATTTCTGTTGTAATCATTTTAAAGAATATTTTTAAAAATAATACAGTGAAGTGATCAAGCCACATATTACAAAACTAACATATCATTTCTTTGAATCCTCAATGTTTCTTCTATGAGCTGTGTGCCCAGATAATCTCTATGTTGCTCTTCAACTGTGGAATATAGATAATAAGAATATCAATCACAAAATAATAAAGAAAAGTTAATGAATACATGAATGTTTTGGTCAGCTTTTTTTTTCCTGCTGTGACCGAAAGACCTGACAAGAACAATTAGAGGAGAAAAAGTTTATTTTGGGGGCTCACTGTTTCTCAGTGATCTCAGTCATAGAGATCCAGCTCCATATTGGAGTTTGAGGTGAGGCAGAGCAACATGGCAGAAAAATGTGGCCGAGAAATGCAGGTCAAAACTTGACCACCAAGAAGCTCTATTTAACAAGGACAAAGTATAAACCCCAAAGACACTCCCCCAAAGACCTCCTCCAGTCACACCCACCTGTGTACAGTTACTATCCAATTAATTTCTACAGGGTATTAATGCACTGATTAATTTAAAACATTCATAACCCAATCATTTCACCACTAAATCCTTTTGCATTGACTCACACATGAACTTTTGGAGGACACGTCATATTTGTGTTAGAGTCTGTAAACAAGTCAGGATGGCACCTGGCATTTTGCCAGAGAAATGTTAGGGTCTGTAAACAAGTCTGGATGGCGCCTGACAAAATGCCAGGGGGAATAGTTTATGAAGTAAGGCCAGCAAGCCATTAAGTGTAAAAATTCCTTATTGGTTGACTGCTGTATCGAGTTTATGTTAATTAGATAAGCTGTTTGGAATGTATGCATACCGCTCCTTTCCTACAATTAACGGCTTCCACTCCTGCTGTATCAATCTACACAAGTTGTTCATCACCCCACCCCCCCACCCCCCCACCCCCGTTAGTTTGCTGGAGCCGAACTACAGCAATTTGAAACATAATAGAGGACAAAAATTATTTAGTGCAATGCCTGATACATAAGATCAGTCAGCAATCAATAAGTTTATTGAGCTGACACTCTGGCTTCATGATAGACAATTCTTCTGGCTCTTTTGACTTTGGTGTTCCCTATCAATGTCCACGTTTCTCTGATCTGCTTCACACCCATCACCATAATGTTGTAGGATGCTAAAAACTGTATACTGCACCACAGACTCCTTTGTGTTTTAGTTTTCCATGGTGTTTAACCAATAGAAAATAACATATGGAGCTAAGAAGGCAAAAGAAAGGAAAGGTCAAGTACTCTTTCTCTTCTTGGCATGGGTGTAGAGTTAGACAAATCTCCCATATTGGGAAACTAATTCCACCTGTGTTCCTGGCACACTGCTTTTCTCATTCTTGCGGTATTATGAATGGAAAGTCTCACTCTCATTGGCTATTGGGTGTTTCACTCTCCCTTGTTGATTCCCTTAACTTTGTCCATTCTTATACATAATCAATTTCAGTTAAACACATTCAACATACCAAGCATTCCATCTTTCTTTATAATGAGTTAAATATAACAAAATATGTCATTAAGCACTCACTTGAGTGTGACCACTAAATGACCACTGAAAAATTTCAACTCTGCGTTCACGAAGCACCTACCTTTCTTTTATTTGTATGTCCTAAAATTGTTGAGAAATATAAGGATAGTCATGAAATGCCAGAAATAAGTATCTCCTTATTCATGAATGATGGATGCTTTGATTCCCTTCCTCAATATGCAGTGGAGGAAATGGGTCTTCCGCACCCTGTTTCTATATAACAACCCACTTCAATGCTTAGTGGAATGAACAAAACTATTTCACTGGGCTCACCATTTCATGACTTAGCAATGGTGAGTAACTGTTAATGTTTAGATGTGTTGTTGTCCTCTAAAAGCTCATGTGTGAGATAATCCAAGAAGTTTTAATCCAATTTACCCCAATCAATGGTTTAATCCCCTGGTAGGGATTAATTGAGTGATAACTGAATTGGTAGGGTGTGCCTGGAGGAGGTGGGATTTGGGGGCATGGCTTTGGGTTGTATATTTGTATCTGGCAAGTGGACACCTCTCTCTCTCTCTGCTTCCTGATCATCATGTGAGCTGTTTCCCTCTGACACATTCTTCTGCATCATTTCCTACCTCACCTTGAGCCTTGAGGAATGGAGGCAGCTTTCTATGGACTAAGACCTCTGAAATCCTTTATCACAGCAGCAAAAAAACTGACTAAAACAGTGACTCTTTTCATATTGACCTAACTAATCTGATCACAGTTCTTGAGTTTTAGGTTGAATAACTCAAAGTTCTATTCACAGTAATATGATTTATTATGCTGCAGGATGCTTATCAGACCTGTTCATGTGGTAGAGGACTAATTATTAAGGCAATAGAAAAAGCTGCAAGTCCTTTTGAGCTATGGGGTCAGAATTTATGCAAATCATTTCTTCCATAATCAGCTAAAATAAAGACAACCAGCCTAGATTCAAGGTACGGATGGGAGGAGTTACAGAGAAAATTCCATAAATACACTGTATCTATATAAAAGGCTATATAGTTCAGTAGCAACCATATTTTATTTGAATGGTTATAACAGCTTTTTAAAACATTTTATTAGTTATTGTTTCAACTATACATATTTATGGGGTAGAGAGTCAAAATTTATAACAAGTATAGAGTATGTAATGATCAAGCAAATAGAAGTTAACAATTCTGTCTCCTTAAACTTTTTTAAAAATTTTATAACTATTAATTGTACACATGAAGTGTAGTATTATATTGCAATACATGTAAATAGTATGCAATTATCAAGTTATTATATCCATTTCCTTATTATTGTTTTGTGTTTGAGCTTCTGAGCTCCTGTCTTCTAACTCTTCATAAAACATGTGATAATGGAATGTGAACTATAGTCATTCCATTGTGCAGAAAGTCAAGATAATTTACTCCTTCTAATTTTGATTTGATACTAGTTAACAAAACTCTGGCTATCTCTTCCTCCTCCACCTTCCATAATTCTTTTTAATCACTATTCTTCACTCAAATTTACATTTTTTAATATTCATATATGAGAGGAAACATGTGGCATTTATCTTTCTGGGTCTGCCCATTCATTTAATACAATGTCCTCTAGTTCCACCCATTTTGCTGCCAATGATAGGATTTTATTCTTTCTTTGGGTCTGAATAATATTTCATTGTACATATATGAACACAATATATTTATCCATTCACATATGAACACAATTTATTTATCCATTCATCCACTGAGGGACATTCAGGTTGATTCCATTTCTTAGATATTGTGAATAGTACATGAATAATAAAATATAATCCAATGAAAAGCAGGGAAAATATTTGCAAAGACACTTCTCAAAAAATTCATAAATCTACATCATTAACAATCAGGTAAAATGTAAACCAATACCACAATGAAATATCATCTCAGCCCAGGAAGAAGGGTTGCTTTCAAAAAACACAAATAATAACAATAATCATAAATGCTGGTTAGAATGTGAAAAAAAGTTGAATCATTGTACACTTTTTGAGAATGTAAATTAGTGAACATATTGTGAAGAAACATACATTGCCTCCAAAACTAAGGGAAAAAAAAATGATCTACTATATGATCCAGGTTTCTACTCCAAGGTGTATGGCAAAAGGACATAGCAGCATATACAGGAGAAACCTGGACACCTATGCTTCCCAATAATCTTTGTCAGTTTTATTCCTTAATGTTTTCTCGGCTACTTAAGCTTTCTTCTATCACAATGTATTGCTAAGCCTTGTATTTATAAGCATATTTGTCCTGGAAGATGATCAGTGCCATCAGAACACATAAGAGCCTTCATATTAACATATTATTTCTTAAATCATTGTCATCTTGATCCTCCATGTATTATAACTTAACTCATTTCTATGATTCATTTTCCTCTACTTGGGATTTAATTTTGAATTACATTTTAATGCAGTAGTCTACTTTTCTTCCTAAATTGAAGTAGTATAAGGATAATCTTTTTTCATTTTTTTCCTCAAAGAAGACTTCTACTTGAAAATACAACTTCCCTATGAGATTTGTAACATGTTTTTAAGCTTGGGGGTTTCTTTTTTGATCATTTATTTTTACTGCTTTTCCCTTCATAGAAATTAGTAAAAAGAGCTTTTCTATTAAAAATGAGCAGAAATTTGATTTAATCTTAAATTCATATCCATATCCCAATTCACAAATGTGTTTTCTTGCTGCATATGAAGAAATTTATCAAACATAGTTGCCTAACATAAAGCACATATTTGTTTTTCTTCTGATATATTATTTTATTTTTAGGTTTCTGTTGCCTGGTGGCATGCATAGTTATTCTTAAATGGAAGATTAATATAGGTTTTTAGAAAATAAATGGAACATGCTTTAATCTGCTGAAAATAAAAACAAATCATACTAATTAATTAATTTGTCATGTATGTACCAAGAGGAAAGCAGTTTAGACCTATTGGTTCCAACTGAATTAAAGCAAATTTTTAAATAAAAACTTTTAGAAATTCAGATCACCTGTCCACTTAACATATATTTGCATTTAAATATCTTTTAACACGGTTTCTGAATTATTTGTTATTCAGTGAACAAAACTAATGGTTATTGCATTGAAGTTTTAATGAACAAAGGTTGGGAATATTTAATATAATTTCATGATAATACTATGAGAGTAGATTAATAATGAAAAATGAAAAATGCAATCTTTCATTATAGCTGGAAGGTTAAGGAATTAATTTTACAGACCATAAAATGGAAATAACTTCCCAACTATTTTATTAACCAGTACTTAGATCAGTATAATCAACTCTTTTATTCAGAGCATGTCTATTCTTTTATTTCATGGCACTAGATCAGCACTTCCATCATTATTTTAAGTTAATATAATTTAATAAATAACATCCAAGTGAGACCAAGATCATATTACATGATTATTTCTTGATAAGATTCTGTATTTCATTAAGCAAATATAGCAACATTTCTGAAACTGAAACAGAGTGAATCTGCTAGCTACATTTTTAACAAGTTGGGCAGTGTACTAGCATATTGCCATAAATATAGAAAATGACATTTGCCATGAAAATTGAATACTGAGACTACTCTAAGCTTTCTAAATAGACCTTTCACATTGAATGGTGACTTATAATTCAAAAATTTTTTGTATGAAAATTAAAATGTGAATATACAAACATACACACTTACTATGTTTGAATAACTCAAGCCTTATTCAAAATATATGTTATTGTTGGATCACAGTTGTCTTGATTTAATTGAATATAATTTCAAGAAAAAAAGCAAAAACAAAAAAAAAAGACACAACATTGTGTTCATTGGGAAAAGGAAAAGTTGGCAATGCTTATTCCTCCATTCTTTCATCTGCATTCTAATATAATATCCTCTGCTGTTTCATTGTCTTCTGTAATGAGTGTAGCTCAACACAGGTGTGATGTTCAATGTTCTTGCTTGGAATTAGCTTTAATTGATGCTAAGCTCCACCTTCATTTCATTGGCCCACAGAAAAATTCCAATGTGGTTTTTCAAAACTGCAAAGCATCACATCGAAATTCAAGATCTATATTCTTACTTCTGAATTGAGAATTTTGCATTTTAAAGTGCGTTCTCTTCTCCATGACATGAAAGTATTCAAACCAAACTTCCCAATGTTACCTATCTTCACGGTGTGAATACAAAATTAGCTAATTAATTTTATTTACATAATACTAAATTTAAATATGTCTTAGCTTTAAAAAATGTAGACTTATATCTAGGCTGACCAACTAACTCCATATGACTTATTTTCCAAGGCAAAATAATTTTATAGAAATTTTATGGGAATTTCTAAAATTATGAGTTCATTTTTCCATCTAAGGGTCATACTTGACAGAAATCCTCTATCATACAGCATTGTAGTTTTACACTTAAGTTATTTTGGGGACTTATTGACTAACATTTTGCCAAGTTTATTAAAATTATTAAAAGTAAATTGTTAAAGCACCATATTCTTTCCACATAGTATAAATGGTTTAAGTTCATTTTTTTTGTTATAATAATATACCTCACTAGATAATATAAAAAAAGAAGATTTATTAGGGTCACAGTTGTGGAGTCTGAAATTTGGATATTGATTAGCATCATAGGTTCAGCATCTGGTAAAGTCCTATTGATGGATGGAATCACAGTGACAGAAACACCTGTGAAAGGGAGGGATGAAATGGCATGACAGAAAACCAGAGAGAGGAGAGTGACCATTCTTGTTATTTAAAATCAATGCTCTCGTGAGAACTAACTGGGATTCTGTGAGAAACCTATGGTTCTATGAAAGCCTAATGGTCTTCTTACAGGTTCCACCACATCTTAACATTGCACCGTTGGGACCAAACCAACCCCAACACATGAACTCCTGGGAGGAAAACAACATCCAAACCATAGCAAGAGATTAAATATGTTGTTCTTTAGTATGCACTTTGAAAATGTTACCATTGTTCTACTCAGTGTATTTTTCACCTTCAAGCTATTCAAGGATGGTAATGAAATATTCATTCAGTTTTTTTTCAATGTAAGTTCATGACTGGTTTTTGTTTTACGTAGTATATTAAGCTGATAGCTTTATAATACTGCAGAGTCATATTCTGCAGTTTTAAGTTATCTTTGGCTATTTATAATTAGGTAATAAATAACTGTAGATTCATGTTTTATCCTTATCTAGAAGTGATTATCGTTCTTTGTATATCAAACTTGTTTTTGTTTCATAAACAAAAGGAATAACCTATAATAGATTTCATCTCACTCCAGTAAGAAAGGCAGCTATTATGAAGACAACAATAAATGTTGGTGAGGATGTGGGGAAAAAGGTACACTCATACACTGCTGGTGGAACTGCAAATTGCTGCAGCCAATATGGAAAGCAGTAGGGAGATTTCTTGAAAAACTGAGAATGGAACCACCATTTGACCCAGCTATCCTACTCCTCGGTCTATACCTAAAGGACTTAAAAACAGCATACTACAGGGACACAGCCACATCAATTTTTATAGCAGCACAATTCACAATAGCTAAATTATGGAACGAACTAGATGTCTTTCAATAGATGAATGAATAAAAAATGTGTCATATATACACAATGGAATATCACTCAGCAATACAAGAGAATAAAATCATTGCATTTGCAGGTAAATGGATGGAGTTCGAGAAGATAATGATAACTGAGGTTAGCCAATTCCCAAAACCAAATGCCAAATGTTTTCTTTGATATAAGGAGGCTGATTCATAATGGGATAGGAATAGGAGCATGGGAAGAATAGAAGAACTCTAGATAGGGCAGAGAGGTTGGAAGGGAAGGAAGGGGGCATGGGGTAATTAATGATGGTGGAATTATTATCCAAAGTACATGTCTGAAGATACAAATTGGTGTGAATATACTATATACACAACCAGAGATATGAAAAATTGAGCTCTATATATGTAATAAAAATGGTAATGCATACTGCTGTTTTATATATATATAAAAGTACTAGAGGTTATTTATTTTCACCAATCAAGGAATTAAATCCTTGAGATATGTAATAAATCTATGAAGGGTCACACTAATGAAATGATTGAATCAGATATTTTTTCCTCTTAATATAGTGTTTATTATGATCAAGTAGGCTTTTTCTGTAATAACAATTATACCTTTTCAGAACAATGGATATTCAAAAAATGTTGACTAGATGATTCAGTGAGCTTAGAATTAAATAAAAACTAACTCAAGCAAAATTCATATAGAATTAACATAAAATTTACATAAAGTTAATAAATTGAGTTAGTAGGATAGCATTCTCTAAACAAATTTAAGCTATTTTATCAAAAGATGAAAACCAAATTTTAATTAATTGTTCTGTTATTTCTGTCAATTAAGGTCCAATAAAATAAATATCTTATTTATGGATATTAAAAGTCAATAAAATATATATATTTTTTTACTTTGAAAAAAAAGTAACTGGAGATATGTCCTGGTAGAAGAGTACTTGCCTAACATTCATAAGGGGTCCAATTCCCATTCCCTCAATGAACAAATAAGCAACTTAAAGGTCCAATGTTTTCCCTCATATGCAGAAGCTAGAGTAAAATTAAGGATAGAGGAAGGGAAGGATAGAATAACATAAAGAATCCATCAAATATAAATAAATAGACAGGTGAAAGGAAGTAGAGGAAGGAGAAATAGAGTAGAGGAAGGAGAAATAGAGTAGAGGAAGGAGAAGGGGGGAGAAGGGGACAGAAAAAGGGGAGGAAAAATTAAATTGAACTGAAATTGATTTCCACTTTTGTATGAGTTTTCAGAAGGAACTCAACTACTATGTATAAATGTAAAGTTCTAATCAAATTAGCAAAAGAAAGTAAAACATGAATCACAGTTTCTGTGCTAATGTATTTAGCAATTTATACATTATGACATTAGATTTTGATCAATTTTATGATTAAGAAAATCATTAAGAGACATTAACTCTTAAGTGTTATGAAGATAGGGATAAAAAACAATGAAGAATATATATTTTATGTGTTTATAAGAGTTACAGAAATATTAAAATTGCATTTAGCCTTATCATATTATCATTTTGAGAAATCAAAATTTGACTGTAACCTAAGTTTTATGATCTTCTGCTGGGTCAGTGGGTTCCTTATCCAAAGTGTGACTTGGATATGTAGACTAAGGACACTATATTCATACCCAAAGAGCATGAATAGGTTTTAAGATCTCAGGGAGAACCCAGCAGTCTTCACAAGCTGGTCCCAGCTGGACAGAGAGAGCAAGGCAAAGGGAAGGACCTGGGCTTTTTTCCTGCCTAAAGCAGGTCTGGGGAGATTTTGTTCTTCTGGTATTACTTGTGTGGTTTCAATTCCCTGCTTGCCCATGATGAGAGAAATTCCAGGATTTCTTACCAACTTGCTCAGAAATAGCTTCAAAGTCTAGAGTGACAGTGTCACTTAAATATTATCAGCAATTGAATGTCAAAAAATGGAGTCAGATCCTTCAGTACATTGTGACATTGTGATAGTATTAAAATTAACAAAGAATTCAACCCAGAAAGTTTAACCAGTTTAAATTTTCTTTTTTGTTAAAGAGAGAGAGAGAGAGAGAGAGAGAGAGAGAGAGAGAATTTTATTTATTTATTTATTTATTTAGTTTTCGGCGGACACAACATCTTTGTTTGTATGTGGTGCTAAGGATCCAACCCGGGCCTCACGCATGCCAGGTGAGCACGCTACCACTTGAGCCACATCCCCAGCCCTTAAATTTTCTTATCATATTTTTTTAATTCAAAAATGTCTCAGATTTTTACAAATATAGTAACCTACAACCAATTATATTTTAAATATATAACATAATAATGAAAGATATGTGAAGCAAAAAATACTTTTTGTTGGTTAATCTTCATATCTTTTCTAAGCCCTAATTACTATACACACACATATATGTGTGTGTATATACACATAAAATATAACTTTAATTTTAGCTAATTGTGTTTATTTGTTTTGCTGAATTTAACTCTAATTCTCATATCATTTTTTTATAATACTAGCACTTAATAAAGATTTATAAAATTATTGAATATTGGTCTAGAGGTGTTGCTCAGTGGTAGAGCACTTGCCTAGCATGTGTGATGCACTGGGTTTGATTCTCAGCAACACCTACCAAAAAATAAATAAAACTTAAAAATTCATCAACAATGAATAAAAATATTTTTTTAAAAAATTATTAAATAAATTACTCATTCACTTGTTAAGACTCTATCAATTAAATTTCATGTTTGGGACAAAGGATTTTGAAATGTTGACTACTGAAAAGTAGTATTATATTAATATGATAAAAATAAATAGGAGAAAAACAAATCTGAATATTTACATTTCTCTCCCAAGTATATTTACATGTAAATATATTTCCTTATAATTTCTATATATGAGGGTTTTTAATAAGAATAATGTATTGTATTGAAAATAATTAAAATATTGAGATTTTTATTGGTAATAGCATTCATTACATTTTTAAAAATTCTTGTTAATTTTATGTAATAGAAGTTACAAAGTTAAATGCCTAGTACTTACCAAGAGCAAGCAAATAACAAATTATTAAATAGTGTGTGTAAATAATATCAAAGAAATTTCTAGTCATCAAAGAATTAAAATAAATTCTTTACAATTGAAACTTCAGGGTAGCCAATATAGTCAGAGCAAAAAGATCCAATAACTGTCAAGGAATTATTCAGTTAAAATGTGATGGAATTTCTACAGAAAAAATAAGCAATAACATCATCTTAAATATGTGAAGTGTGAATTATATTACTCAAGTTGAAAATCTGAAATCTCCAACATTTTTGAGTGTTGAAAATTTCATATTTATAGCATTTTGGTTTAAAATTTTTGGATTAGGGACACTTAAACAGCAAAATTTATGTAGATATTGCAAAATTGGAAAAACTTCAAAATCTTAAAAAATTTTTGCTTCAACTATTTTCAACTATTTTAAGGAATACTCCACCTATATTAAGTCAAGAGGAGAAACAAAGAAAGGAAACAGAAACTGCTGGTATGGGAGTTGGGGCTCAGGATTCCAGCCCTGAAGAAGAGATAGATGATGGGAGTCCCCAAGCTGATGGTGGGAATTGATAGCAGGATGAAAACAGCACCAGCATGAAAGACCACTGTCCTGCTCAGATTGGAGTAGGTAGGTCAACTAAGGATATGTACTTCAAGAATGTGTATACTTCTTTGTACCTGAAATGCTAGAGAGGAGGCAAAATAAATGACATAGCATTTGGTATGGAATTAGTACTAAGAACACACAGAAAACAAAATGAACTACAACAGAGAAACCATAAATTTTAGCATAGATAATTATAGTTCACTGAAATTTATTATCATGAAGAAACAAGTTTCTTATTTATGAAAAATAATTTATTTGTTAGAAATAATGAGAAAATAACATATCTAAAGAAAAGTTTCAGAGAAATTAACTAGAAATTTATAGTTCCTTGTGTGGGACATGCATATAGAAAAAGTATTTCCAAGTATTTCCAAGGTGCTATTTTACCACCTAGATTTTAAATTTCAACAGCTGATGTTTCTACTTCATATAAGTGATTGCCCCAAAATGTTTTTTAAAAAATAAAATACGTATTTTCCTTTGGACTTATTCATTTTCCAGAACCCATATTCTATTACCCATGTACAAGACAATAGCCAGGACAGTCCAATGACAAGCCCATTGTAACAGTAATTACATTTGCTGAAAAGAAGAAAAGAAGACTATTTATTTAATCCTTTCTTTGCATTGGCTGGTGTTTGGATTCAGCAAGTGGGATAGATTGTCTGAAACCCTGTAAAATTCCATTACTGTATTATTTTAGAAGGTAAAACTATTGAAGGAAATATTAAATGAGTGAAGCTGTTTTTGAAAAAATATACGTTTCTCATTTAACAATTTAGGTTATTATGAACATTGTGTGGTCTTGTTCAGTTGTTTTATTTTATGTCTCCTATTTGCAGTATCTTATCCAATAAAAAATTGGAGTTTTGTATTAAACATTTTACAAATATTTGCTGCATTTCAATAAGATAGGAGACACTAATTTAGACATTTTTGAGGTTTTTAATGTATTAATTTTATGAAATTGTTGCCCCAAAGGACTAAGTTTTCTGATAGATATAGACAAACCAAAAATTTAAATGAAAAACATATGTTATGTTAAATCATGATATGTCCTTTTCATAATATTACTTTTAAAAATGAGAAAGGGGTAATGGGGTATGAGTTTGCAATTTTAAATAGACTGTCTCACATAGTCCTCTTTAAAAACCTGTAACTTGAAAATGAACTTAAAATAAATAGAAAGTTAATTTCAGAGATAGCTTCAGAAAGATTGTTCCAAGGAGAATGATCAAACTGTGCAATAGCATTTGTCCTTTGGCATTTTTGAGGAGCTCAGAATATCTGAGATGAAACGAGTTAATGAAATAGAAGTAAGATCAGAGAGGTAATGCAAACGTAATCTGATAGGTCCTTAGAGATTATTGTGAAGACTTACACTGCAAATAAACAACTTACAAGTTTTTATAGAGAAATGAGATGCTCAGACTTTCCTAATTAAATAAAAAGAAAAATAAAAAAATATATATGTATGTATACATATGTGTAAACTAAAATAGATGGTAGGGGCACAGCTGGTAAGAATGAGTTCTTAATATTGCAATAAGCTAGATAATAGTATTAGCTTTCTGGTAGCAGATGTGATCAAAAGTACTGTAGGTGAGAACAGAATGCAAGAAAAAGATAACCCAATTCCTTTGCTCTGGGTAATTATCATAGAATTCTCATCAGGTGAGCTGCCATCCACTAGACGTGTATAATTGTTGTGGGTCAGGGTGATGGTACAGAAAATATAGATGTGATGATTAGAAGCTAAAATCTGGACACATTAATTTTGAAATGTTTATTTGAAATGTGGAATAGCTATTTGGATATATGCTTTACTAGAAGGAGATGAAGAAGGGAACTGTAAATTTGAGAGCTCCAAACTGAATGATATATATCTCAGTTGAAATATAGATGTAAATGATAACTGGGAGGCTGCATCTGATGACTAAGGGCCAGAATTGAAACACCAAAGAAAAAGACTAGGGTCAGAAACACTTCAAGATACTGAAAAAAAGAGAAGGAACCAGCTAATAAGACCAAGTAAAATAAAAGAATCATCAAAATAATAAAGGATCCTGAAAAGTGAGTTTTACTTAAAACAAGAGAGGAGTGGTCAACATCCACCTTAGTGCTTAGGAGTCACTGTCACTCTTTATTTTCTTATTTGTTTGCTTGCTTTTTAATTGTTATGTCATTTTATTTACTTATATAAGGGTGATATCTGCGTTATTGGGATCTAGTCTATATGTCTGAGAGCAACGATGAACAAATAATGTTTGCTCTGAATAATGTAGATAATTGATTCACATTGAAGCATACCCAGGTATAATACATTTTTATTCTGAAAATTATCGAACATTCTAAATAAAATAGTGAAATAATGTTTTAATTATATCTGGTAGAAACTATTCAAATGATTTTAAATTTATCTTACATTTACATATTCAAAGCTAATTAGTTGTTTTATTTAACAAATAAGTAAAGATAAGGAATAAATTTGCTTCAATTTAACAAATACACAGTCCATGGAAATCCAGTGGTAATAAATTCATATTACTGGATATATTGCGTGTATTTAGTGACATAAAATTCTTTATACCATGCATAGTGAATCTTATTATGTGTATTTTCTGGAGAAATTTAATAATTTCTCTTTAGTTTATCAGCATGAAAATACTAAAACCTTGTCCTTCTGTCTCTTAAATTCATCTTTCTTGCTAAAGAAATTTTGAACATCTTTGAAAAATTCTAGGAAATGCTAGAGTTATATCTAGTAATTTATTTAATTAAATTAGATTCTGATTAGAGCATCTGCTACGTATATTAAATATAAAATCTGTTAGGTACTTTCTTTTTATAAATGGTATATTGGTAATTTCATAATCAAGGAAAGAGAAAACTCTGATACTAACTCATAAGTTAATTGACACAAAAAATGGTAGTGAAATTAACATTGCTGAAATATCAAGTTTAAAATTTGCTCTGTCTTATTCTATCTGGTATCAGTGTGACTATTTCACAGCAATTTAAGTCTACAACTTGAAGGTACCCGGGTTTATTGTGGTGCTCGTAATAATTTAAACATTAAGTTGACTGTTTAGTGTGTAGTAGCTGTTGCTAATGAAGTTATTGAGTTAGTCTTCAGAAATTTTCCAAAAGAGTTACATAATAACACATACCTATCTGCTTGCAATTGGTGAAATATTTACTATTTTCAGTCTTGACAACAGAAGAGTCAATTGTCAATTTCTCCCTTATTAATTCCACCTGTGAATCACCATTGTCATGCATTTGCTCCTTAAAAGATGAATAATTAAAGAAAACAAATAATATTTGCCAGAGAAAATAGATAGCATGTAGTCTCCCTGTGACGATTTTGATTTAGGTTTAACATGCTGATAAAGTCAGTACATTGATCAAAAGCAAATAATACAAGGTCAAGTTTTCTGCATGGCAGTCTTTCAAAGATTTGCAAATGATCTTCATGCAGGAACCTTTTCCTTCTTCTTGCCTATGTCTTAGTGTGCCTATATTTGGTTCTTTAGACAATCTTAATCTTTATTAAGCACCATAAGATCCTTTTAGATTTTTTTCTACAAGTCCTTAGCTCTTTCAGTATTCCCTCAAATACATAACTCTTAGCCACAGTAAAATAATTAATTTGTAAACATCCTATAGTTTGTCAATATTCATTTTAAATTATTACCCGAGAGTCACCAAGAATTTCATGAATTATTCAATCAGAGCCCCCCCCCAAAAAAAAAAACAACAAAAACAAAGAAGAGAGATTAAGGTTTTTCTCTTCTACATAAGATAACTGACATTTCTTTTACTATAAATACAATCCAATGGTTGATAAAGACTTGAAAAAAACTTAATTTATTTATTATCCACAACTATATATTTGTGTTTATATATATATATATAAAATTCTTTATATTTCAAAAGTATCTCATATTCTTCCATGCATAGACTTCAGTGGTTCAATAAACATTTGTCAATATTTAAGTAATTGAAACAACAAACAACAATTCATACCAAAGTTTATTTATAATTCCACCACACTTTAGAACCAAATTCCAAGCAGTAACTTTTTAACTATTTTTTCCCTGAGTAAATCATACTTTGCACTTAAAGATGTAAAGCATTCATGTCTTAAGTGAGATCAGAACTGCCTCTATGGATTAAATAAAATGAAATTTATTTTTTATAAATACTAGTTTATTTCAAAAATACAAAAATATAAATATACATTTATAAAAATATGAATGAATTAACACAAAGACATTCTTCATCTAAATAAATATGGCAGTAGCAGTCATTCCTATTTCATCAGCGATATATAATTTCTATATTATTTTACAAAGCAGTTGCACAATGTTTAATTTAATAGTAAAGGTGACTGAAAGTCAGTTAAGAAAGCATTTATAAAGTTTTCATACCTGAGAAAAGGCACAAAAAGCCTTTTAAATATTTTTATTGATTATTAATGTGATATAATTTCCTTCCAAGGTTATTAGGCAAAGAGGGTGAACTGGTTATTATTATTGCTTTAAAATATATATCATTCATATTCATTCACGGAAACTTACTGGTTAAGCAAACCCTTACTAAGACAACACCTACGTATTGTTTGTAATTTCAATTTTTGAAAAAATTCCTCCAAGGAGGAGAATGCAGGCCACTCATTCTAGTAACGAAGACAGTTCCACTAATATTAAGTAATATGCTTAGTCTCGGTTACTGTCATCACCCCCATACATATCAGCCAGTTTTTTAAAACGAGGACCCCAGTCGCTGAGGTAATCATAATCCTGGTTACAATCAGCTGTGAGGGATTCTAAGGAACTGAGTGAATCCACTATGGAATCATTCCCTTCATAGGCATACGTTGCTAGTGAATCATAAGGAGGTGCACTTGGGTCTGAGTCGTTTTCTTTCAATCTTCGATGGATAAAATCTTGTACATCAATATTTTCCCACAGGGGTACAGTCCTCCTTATCTGAAAAATAGTTTCAGGCATTACATCTCTTCTAAGTTTATTGTCTTCTCTTGCTTCTGGATTCCTTAACGTGCCAATATCTTCTTCCCCACCGCCTTCATCATTGTATGTCACAATATTGTCGCGGACATCACCCTTTGAAATTATGAGAGGTTCCTTTTTTCTTTGTCTCATCAATGCAGCAAACAGCATGACTAAAACTATTTAAAAACATGAGAAAATAGTGAGGTTTTATGATGCGAGGTAAAACAGCATGCATACTTCAGCGTGTGGAAGTTTGTGAGACTGATTGGCAGGAGGAGTATTCTGTAAAAGCACAGAGTGCCTTGGGCCAATGAATGGATGCAGTAAATTGATAAAAACCAGATAAGACAAGGTCAATTTATTTTTAAGTTCTGTGGGCCTCTGATATTGAAAAATATTGTTTAATTTGACACATCACTCCTTGAGAATGCACATATGATTCCAAATACAGACATGTTGAAGCACCAGGTCCTTTTATCTCAAGAGAATTTTTGCAACTATTGAATATTTTCTTAATGACCCAAGGCAATATATACAAATTATTTACTCATCTATAGATGAATATATGCTCATATTTGCATTATAGTCTTATATTATGTGTGTGTGTTTATAAACACACATAAGAACATTAGTATGTATTAACTACTGATTTAATCCTATTCCAAATTTGGCCATTTTACTAAATCTTTAATTGATCTGGTTTTGAATGTCTGCTCAAAATTTGAAATAAATTCCAAATGCTACATTACAATAGTTAAGCTCAAGCATATCTTTAACTGGTACCTATCTTAAATATTATCATGACAGCTTAAATATTTTCTCGAGCAAGGACTTCCATGATTTAAAGAGTTGCATTCAAACTTTGAGACTAAATTGTTAATAGTATTCTCTCTACTTGTATGTTGTTATTATTTACTTAATAACATATAACTTTAAAGTTAACTGTGGACTTCACCATATAGTATACTGTATTATGTATAGCAAGAGAACTTGTACTTAAATTGTTATTTATTTGTTTGACAATGACTCTTTCTCAACAAATATATGCTATAGTCAATAAAATTCATTTTAAGAAAACAAAAAACTCCTTGTGATTTCCAAAATATATATCTTCATTGTTTTTTTTTTAAAGAAAGAGTGAGAGAGAGGGAGAGAGAGGGAGAGAGAGAAAATTTTAATATTTATTCTTTAGTATTTGGCAGACACAACATCTTTGTCTGTATGTGGTGCTGAGGATTGAACCTGGGCCGCACACATGCCAGATGAGCGCACTACCGCTTGAGCCACATCCCCAGCCCTATATCTTCTATTGTAAAGAGACCAACTTTGTAATTTTATGTATAAGTTACACAAGAACTAATGAATGAAAACTTCTCCAAAACATTTAAATATTACTTCAGATAAATAACAGCTACATTTACTTTAGTTGAGAGCAGTTAAATATATTGACAAAATTATTTGTTTCATTGTATAAGAAAATATTTTCTTAAAAATTACCATTCCTAGTTAATATAAAGACCTGTCCAATGTCATTTTTATATTGGCCAGCATGCTTTTCTTTGCTCTTCCTAATTAATAGACTTTTATAAAAATAATTAGAAGCATCTTAAGTTAACCTCAAAAGAAAGAGCTTCAGGTGTTGAGTTCAGGATCATCTTGGAGACATTTTTTTAAAAATCATTATTTTGTAAAAATGAGATATATCTGTATTTGCTCCTATTAAAGGATAACATAAGATTAATTGAGTCCCACATAAATCTAACATCCATAAAATTGAGCCATAACTAGGAAAAAAACCAGTTCTTTCTAATTTTAATATTTAAGAATAATTTTAAATTTCTTTAATTTTGGTAAATAGCATAATAATCATATAGTAAATTTATCTTAAAGTTTACCTATAAATGTTTACTGAAATTTGTAAGTAGATTTGAGAGACATTTTACAGTTTTCTTTTTCTCTTTTGGCAGAAAAAAAATTATTTTCTTCATTTCCTATATTAAAGTTAATAATTAAGGATATGGAATTGGAATTCAGATAAGCTAGGATAAAGAAAGATGAAAAATGTTTGAACACTTTTAGTAACCTGAAACTATAATTTAGCATTTTTTTCCTTTCTTGCCATAGTAAATAATATTCAAAATTATAGTAGCAGCTTTTGTGACTATTAAACCAATAGAAATCACAGATACTTTATCTTGCATTTCAAGTATGACAGCTATCCTCAAACTATATTTAAACTTTCTCTACAAAGGAATAATTCAATAAGCAAACAAATTCTGATTTTTGCTTTTTTCTTGAAATTAGTTAGACATCTTATTTTCTTCTGATTCCTTCTTATAAAGTTATATATTTATAGACTCACTTATTTGCAGTACTATGAATTGAACCCAGGGCCTCAAGCATGCCACGCAAGCACTCTACTACTGAGCTACATCCCAGAGCTCTCAACTATTTAAATTGTTCTGAAAAAATTAAAAAGATTCATCAGACTATCAAAGTGGTACTGGGAATGAAAACTTTTATAAAGCTCTGCCCTAAAGTTTTAATCATGCCCCCACCGGCATAGAGAGAAAGTAAGGACTGCATTTCTTCAAAATTATCAGCACAGATGTGAAATATTTCCCATTCTGTCTTACAAAGTGCTAACTTTTAACTATAGAAATGCAGTAACTATGTCTGATCATTACTATAAAGACTTGAAATAACAGCAAGAATGTTTTAGTAATTTTGATAATGAAACCTGCATTACAAGCAATTTTAACTAAATGATACAAAGTCATTCCATATTTAAGTAATACATTGGGAAGGTGAAAAATAAATATGTGTCTTCTATATTGCTCCAGGAAGAATGGTGACAGATTCTTATTTTTTCAGAATAATAATAAAAACTTTCTAGGATTTCTGCATAGCAAAATTTTTTAAAAATGTTTTAAATGATTTTTTTTTGAACATCAGAATATTTGGTGGATGTTTTGTTCTATCATATGTGCATAAATAGCTTTGTGTGTGTACTACATTAATATAGAAAATTTATAAATTGCAATATATATATATATATATATATATATATATATATATATATATATATATATTTACCTCATTTTAAATTAGGAAAACTGTCTAAGCTATAAAATCAGTAAGAGCTAAAGGGTAAACCAAATTTAAATCTCCACAGGTCTTCAAAAATATATTATAGAGGACCTGAACTTTCTAGAAGCAGGTGAGGATGGGAACTGCTCATGATTATGGTGGCAGTGCCTGTGTTCTCATCTCAGAGAATTTTTTTTTTTCTAGATAGTTGGATCATCTTAACTGAGACAAATGTTTTCTCCTCACTTTCATCAATCCCCCAGTGAAATCCTGCAAGGATATCTGGCCAAAGGGATTTCATCCAGATAGCGTGAAAGGATTTGCAATAAAAAGAAGCCAGCGTATATGAGCATTAGAATATAAATTTGGCTTACTCTCTTGCCCTACGCATAAAAATTTTGGATGAATATTTGATGAAAATATTTTTTTGGAGTGTTTTGCAGTGAAACAACTGTTTAATTGAATTAAATCATTGTACTGTTAGTGTATGCTCAAATAAAACATTTGCTACTGGAGGCACAAATTTATTTAGAAAATATTGCAGGGTAAGTATACCACAGGGTCACAGTGATATTTAAAAACTGAAATTTAACTTTTTAATTTGGTGCATTGCATCTCTATATAGAAAGTATTACGAGGAAAATGTCCTATTTTGACAACTTTTATAAATTTGCCAATTGTGTGGGTATGTACGTATGTATATGTATATCTATATAGATAATATGTATGTATTTGTTGGCATATATAAATATAAGTAAAAATATTTGTTAGTAATATTATTTGTAAAGATAAAACAATCTTCAGTTTTGAAAATAACAGAAAAGAGTATTCTAAAATAGACTCAACTATTTTAATGCCAGTATAAAAACACTTTCTGAAGAGTGATTTTGGCATGTTACATAACCATTCGGTAGAAGTATAAACATTTTACCTGATGAAGTTGATACAACGATTAGATCAGCTTATTAAATCAAATGCCCTTTGCAAAGTATCCATAATCAGAGAAATAACAGTTAATGCTATAAAATTTTGTAAAAATATGTATGTAGCCTTTGTTTTATATTTGTGTTTTTTACTGTTTTTTTTTTTTTGAGTACATTGTAACTATACATGATAGTGGGGTACATTGTAACATAGATACCTGCAAATAACAATATTTATCCCATTTCCCTCCCAAGCACTTTCTCTGTTATTGACCTCTAGAAAACTTAAACTAACCACACAGATAAAAGCTAGAATTACTTTTTTTTTTCTCATGGAAAAGCGAATTTTGATAAATGTTAAGACACTTCACCATTAGATCTGGAGGAGAGTGTTACTTTGTGCACAATTCCTGGACAATGGAGGAGAGAATTATGGGTTCACTGAGCATTGAGAAGGGCATAGCTTACTGAGAAGTATGAGGACACACAGCAGGATGGCGATAAGAGCTCCTGTGCTCAGGCCCGCTGAGAGGACCAAGGCCTCTGCATTGCAAGATTGCATGTTCCCTTGATTGTCACAGGCACACACCCAAATAGTGAGTGTGCCAGTGCTGCTTTGAATAGGATAATCATTGTCAAAAATTAAAATTGGCAGTACATAGGTGCTCATTTTGTTGCGGCTATACCCATCTTTGCGAGTCATAATTCCTGCTGTATTAACTGGGGGAGAAATTGAAAATATTTCACACTTTTGTAGTTTTCCATCTTAAGATTTCAAAGTTTTTGTTTTTAAAATTTTTTCTATTATCTTTATTGTCTACAATAGTGAAGTTTGGATTGAGAGGAAATTCTGGTACTGGCTCAAAGAAGAATTTGTGACCTTGGGGAGGGTCATCTTTGTCTATAACACTGACAGTCTGAATCAGCTGAAAGCAAAACAAATGCATATATTGAACAAAACAAAACTAAAAGTAGCCATCTTTTTTAATTAAAGAAATATTTTAAATCCATGCATTCATGCTTTGAATTTTGAGTTTGTCACTAAACTTAAGAAACAAAAAAAGTCCTTTTTAGTAAACCATTCCAAGGTGTTTTGTAAAGGTTTTGTCCAAGATAATATTTAATTAATAAATAAAAATGTCTATCATTATTACTTGTCAGTGCTTCTCAATGCTTCATCATCTATTTCCTTGCCACTGAATCAATGAACTTAAAAAAAATCAAACAAACAAAGATGTGATCAGTTCAGTAAGTATCCTCTTTTGTCGTCTTGTAAAGCTTCAGCCTACTTTAGTAGTATTTGGTTCCTAACCCCTTTCGTTCACTAGAAAATGTTTTCTCAAAAAAAGAAATGATACAAGATTCCTTTTAAAAATATAACTTTTTACCACAATTCCAAATCAAGAATACTATTAATATGTTTCCAGACAAGTGAACTCTTCATCGCATAGTATCATAAAGAAAAAGATTATACAGCTATGTGCATTATTGAAACATATTGCATATTTAATTCAGATTGTTTGCCTTTCTTTTAATGTTGTTTGCAAAGATAAATACATAAAAAGAAATGCTTCTCAAGTATTGTGAAATCATTGTGGAAGTTGCAAAGCTAGGACCCTCTTTGCTGAGCCATAATAATTCTGAAGTGTGCCATAAAGGAAGATGGAGCAGCAGGCACTAGTTTGGGAGGAAAAATCCAATTGAGAACTTCATAACCAAAAGGCACCAAGCTACATATCAATGTTCTGTTTTCCTCGTTCTGGTTCTGCCATCTGTGTGATATGAAATTAGAGTCATGTAATTATGCTTGCTTTCAGTTTTCTCTTCTAGAAAAATAAACAGTTGTGCCATTTCCAGGTGTCTAGTCCAATATTCTGTGGTGAACTATTATTGAATTTCACAATGATTTTAAACATTTTTGTTTGTGTACCTATTATAGCCATACCATCTACAACTCCTAGCCAATATTCTTCTCTTTAACTTCATATTACATATGAGTTCATTCATTTTATTGATAGATTAACATGTGACCTTGTGTTTCTTTGTATGAAGCTTCTGAAAGTGCACAATTGTTAATACAAAATTAATCATCTTTTTCCCTTAGAAAATTGAAGCACAATATTTTAAAAAATCACAAAACATTCAGTATTATTGCTCAACCTCCTGATCCTGAATAATAATAATAAATCTTATTTGTAGAACTATTCTTAATCATTAAAAAATCTTGGTCCTTTTATTGCATGACTTATGTTCTTCAAATGATTTGATGGGCTTTATGTTTTAGGAACTATGTTTTATTTTTATCTTTGTTGATTTAATGAAACAATAAGAATATGTATTAAATAATCATAATTATTATCAATCATACTTTGTATCTAATTTTAGTATGCATTGTATTAGTAACTCATATAAATCAATAAAAGATAGCACACTAATACATAAATAAGTAAAGAACACCTACTGATTCAGGTAGATTCATTTGTGGCTCCCAAAAGATAAATTCCAGTCCTAAATCATATTACCTATAAATATGATCACAATTGGAACAAACTTTTTGCAGATATTATCAAGTAAAAATTAAATCTTACTGGATGAGTGAGAGCTCTAATTCAATGACAGGAGTCCTCATAAAAACAGACAATTTTGAATACACAAAGATTTACATCAATAATGCAATGTAGGGCTGGGGCTGTACCTCATTGATAGAGAGCCCACCTTGCACATGTGAGGCATTGGGTTCAATCCTCAACACCACATAAAAATAAATAAAGATATTGTGTCCAACTAGAATTAAAAATTTTTTTAATGAATGCAATGTAATGATAGAGGTTGAGATTGGAAGTCCACACTCCAAGGAATGTCACAACATCATGGCAACCACAAGAAGCTTGGAAGTTAAGGAAGGATCCTACCTAAAACCTTCAGAGAGAGCATAGCCTGGTGACAGATCAATATTGGACATTTAATCTCTAGAATTATGAGAAAAATTATTCTGTAGTTTCTAATCATCTAGTATGTGGTAATTTTTCATGGCAACTCCAGGAACCTGATACAAGTGTGAAGATTAAAAAAAGAATACATTTATGAAAACATTCAGCTTAAATGAGTTTGAAGAAATTTCTACTAAACTCTCATGAGATATTTAGAAGTTCACAGACATTTAAAATCTAGAGTAATCCAAGTAAACAGGCAATCATAACTGTCAGAAGAATCCCTTAAATAATATTTGAAAATATTTGGCAGCATCTATTAATATTTATAGATTAATCATTCATACTTCAAAGCTTATAACAAAGGAAAATTATGGCAGTAAGTAAAAATACATAATGTACTCTAGTACTCATTATGATGCTCTCTGAAAGAATAAGATCTTATTAAATAAATGACCATTAGTAGAAAAGTAGTTTAGTAAGTTTATTAATGTGTGGCCATGCTGTAAAAAAATAAACATCAAATAACAGTAATCAATATTGAACTGAGAATGTGGCCATTATCATGTACCAAAGTGGAAAAAGAAAAATGTTTTTGAACTGAAATAAGCATGTAATAAATCTATGTGAATCAAAAAAGAAAAAAAAACACTTCACCTTATTTATTTATTTTTCAGACATCTTATTATGCTACCAAGACTAGCCTCAAATTCAGAATCCTAAGGAGGATTAGCTAGGATAATAGCTATGATTAGCTTTGATTATAGGCAGAGGCTACCATGCCTGGCTTCCATTGTAATTTTTGAGTGTATGTGAAAGGTGGAAAGTAGTTTCATCCTAGCCAGGATGCTGTAACAAAATGCTACAGACTGTGGCTTATACAAAACAAATGTGTTTTCTCAAAGTTCTTAAAGTTGGAGATCAGCTTGCCAACATGGTTGGCTTCTGGTGAGAACTGTCCTCCTGCCTTATGTTTTGCTGTCTTTTCTCTGAGTATTCACATGGCATTTCCTGGGTTCGTGAGCTCAGAGAGAAAGAGAAAACATGAGATCCCTGGTATGGCTCCTCATAAGAGCACTTGTTATATCAGATCAACATTTCTCATGACCCCAATTAACCTTAATTATTACCTTGGAGACCCTTTCTCCAAATTCACAACCTCAACGTGTGAATAAATGGGGGGGCATAAGCATTTAAAAATCTCAATTGAAATAAAAGAATGAGTGTTTTCTATTTTATTTTCTTAAATGGACATGGTGAAATTGTCGATGATTCTTACCATCTACCTATTTTTGCCTTAAAGAAGTAACTGAGGGCTGGGGATGTGGCTCAAGCGGTGGCGCGCTCGCCTTGCATCCGTGAGGCCCGGGTTTGATCCCCAGCACCACATACAAACAAAGATGTTGTGTCTGCCAAAAACTAAAAAATAAATATTAAAATTATCTCTCTCTATTTCTCTCTCCTCACTCTCTCTTAAAAAAAGAAGTAACTGAATAACTCTTTAAATATACATGTAGATAGATAGGTAGATATAGAGTTGGTGGTATTAAAAAATTCTGTTTGAATAAAAATTGGGCATATTTTGCATTTCTTTAAATTACTTTAGATATATTTGAAACATTGCTTTGTAATTGGAATTTACAAGTCATTAACAATTTTTTTTTATTTCAATAATATGAAAATTATAAATCACAAATATCATTTAGATCAAAACAAAAACTCCTGATTGAGCTATTTAAATTAGAAAAATTTAAAAAAAAAATAATTATCATTATTCTAGTTAAAAGAGAAAATTTTTATTTTATACTTCACATTTATCTAATAATGTACCTCCATACTTTAATGTATATAACTCAGCCTAAATATGAATCCAAATATGAACTTTGTATATATATATATATATATATATATATATATATATATATATATATATATATATTATATGCCTGGTTATAAATTTTCACTATTATTTTCTATTAGATTGACAATAAAAAGGAGTTTAAAAAATAATTTTGGTTAGATCAAACAGAAGTAAATAAGGAACTAGGAACAGAGTGGCATGAAAAAAATCTTACAAATAAATTAATGTCATCTGCCTTCATAAAGAAAAAAAAGATTTTAAATTTATAATAATTTCACTTACCTGCCCAGGTTTTGCATTTTCACAAACAAATGTTTCATAATACATGGCAAATTCTGGAGCATGATCATTAATATCCAGAATTCTGATGAAGACTGGAATATGGCTACTTTGTATTGGATTATCTGCAACAAGAACATGTGTAAGATTTCAGGCTCATTTACAGAGAAGAACTAAAACCACTTGCCCATTTGTAGCTTAGCAACAGATCAGTTCTGGGGTATTCACTTTCTTAGCTGATGCTGATGAATATATCAACATGGTCCACAGGGAAAGCACAATAATAAGATGAAAATATCAGTAAGAATGTACTACTCTATTTTTATATATTGGTTAATAATTTTTTATGAGATTCGATTATGTTTCTATGCTACTCTAAATTATAAAAAATAAAATTTTAAATAAATGTGTGATTCAATAATCCTTAAACCCCAAACTTTTGAAATAATTTCTCTAAAATATTTCTCACAATATAGCCATTCTACAGGAGAGAAAGAGTCAACTTAAGCCATTACTTGATCATTTTTGTAAAAGATAATGCATTTAGATAGATGTGTTGACAACTTACTTATTTCTGTGGCTGTAATAGTGATGTTGTGCCAAGGGGATGATTCCCGGTCAAGAAGCTTCAGAGTGAAAATAGAGCCATTTTCTGAGTGGATACTAAAAATTCGGTCCATATCAGTATTCCGATCAACAGAGTATCTGGCAGAAAAGAGACTCATAAATTCTGGCGTTATTTTAAGATTATTAGTTCTTCAAATATTTCTTAAAGTTATAGGGACTTTCCTCAATGATCTGACAAAGGCATGAAATATGAAGTGCTGATAATGTTCTGGAATCTTTTTATTCTAATTTGTTATATATGACAGCAGAATGCATTACAATTCAAATTACACATATAGAGCATATTTTTTCATATCTCCAGTTGTATACAAAGTAGAGTCACACCATTCGTGTCTTCATATATGTACTTAGGGTAATGATCTCCATCTCATTCCACTGTCTTTCCTGTCCCCATGCCTCCTCCCTTCCCCTTTCTCCTCTTTACTCTATCTAGAGTTCATCTAATACTCCCATGCTCCACCAACCTCTCTATGAATCAACATCCTTATATCAGAGAAAACATTTGGCATTTGGATTTTTGAGATTGGCTAACTTCACTTAGCATTATATTCTCCAACTCCATTTACCTGCAAATGTCATGATTTTACTCTCTTTTAATGCTGAATAGTATTCCATTGTGTATATATATACTACATTTTCTTTATCATTCATCAACTGATGGGCACCTAGTTTGGTTTCACTGTTTAGCCATTATGACTTTTGCTAGTATTAACATTGATGTGGCTGGAATCTTTATCTCATAAACAATTTTGAATAATTGTTTCCAGTATTACTATTGTATTAATATGCACACTAAAGGCATTATTTATGGTTATGAATTTTTGTGCAGCTGTTAAGTGAGTTATTGTCACTTAAATTATTTATTTTACCTTAGAATTTAATATAAACATAATAGTATTGTTGAATCAGATAGAGTCAATATCATTGAGTAAATGAAATATACTCTAAAATTTAAAAAATATGAATATGTATTCAAAGAGTACATATTAATATAGAGAAGGCTATCATAAATGCATTATTCTTGAATGGTTTTCTATTCAAGTAACATCTCAGCTGAATAAAAGGTCTTCCTCTAATCTATGCCTCAACTTATTACACATAAAAATCTAATCTCAAATACCACAGAGTTCTTTGATTTTCCCATTAAGGATAGATATGGCACATGTTATCCCAAGCTTTATTTTACAGTTGCCAAAATAATGTCTCCTTTTCCAAAAAGTTTCATACCCTAATCCCCATGAATATGTTACTTTACATGGCAAAAATAACTTTGCAAGTGTGATTAAGGCTGAAAACATTGTTACAGAATATTTTTCTCAATTATGCAGATGGGTAAAAACTAATCGTAAGAGTTATTAAAAGTGAAACTGGAGGGAAGATAAAAAAGTGGTCTACGAAGAGGAGACAAGCAAAGAGGAGAGATTTAAGGGGTGATAAGGAAAGAATTATTGTGGATGGCTTCAAAGATGGAGGAACAAGGAATGGAATGAAGGCAACCTGTAGAATCTGGGAACAGTCTTTAAACTCACAGTCAATGATGAAACAGCAAACTTGCTCCACAACTGCAGGGATTTGAAATCTGCCAGCCACCATAATGGAAAAAAAACAATTTTCTCCTAGAGTCTGTGGAAAGAAACATGGTCCTGTCTACAATTACACCTTTACTCATGGTCTGGTGAGGTGCACACCATAATTTTGACCCACAGAACTTCAAGAAAACAAACTTGTGTTTCTTTATTTAAGTTTTTAGTGTAGTGATATGTTCTTATTGCAGCAACAGAAAACTAATACACTCTCTAAAGATTTTTTTTAAAAAGCTGTCTTAAATTGAAGATGATACATAGATTCAATCTTGCTATGCGTGACTAGCTAAAATTTGAGATTTCTGTTTCTGAGTTTTTCAGGAGCCATATAGGAAAGGGAATGTTTCTCAAACATTATCATTCACATGAATCATGGGTAGTTCTTAATAAAACAGAATTTGATGGGTTGGTGTTATAGCTCATTGGTAAACTACTTTCTTAGTATGCATGAGGCCCTGGGTTTGATCTGCAGATTGCAACAACAACAATAAACCCTAGAATTTGCAGTAGTATGTCTATTATGAGAGCTGGGATTCTGCATTTTTGACAAACTGAGGTGAATCCTATCTTGAGCAAGGCCTACATTCAAATATAGCCTATTGGATAAAGTTCTCAGAATGAAGACAGAAGAACAACCATGAAAGACAGAAAACATAAAAAATCAGCATCTGGTTCAATTCTCATTTTTATATGTGTCTCATTAAAGATATTTAACAAAGGAATTTCCTTTGATTATAATATATTAGAAAACTTAACTACCCAATTATAATTCTGTATGAGACATTCTGGCACTAACTTTGAAAAACATTATGCAGGCATGTTGGTGCATGCCTGTAATTCAGCGCTCAGGAGGATGAGGCAGTAACATCACAAATTCAAAGCCAGCCTCAGCAAAAGTGAGGCACTAAGCAACTCAGTGATATTCTGTCTCTAAATAAAATACAATATAGGGTTGGGGATGTGACTCAGTGGTTGAGTGCCCCTGAGTATAGTCCTTGGTACCCCTCTCCCACAAAAACCAAAAAAAATTAATAATACATTTTTTAAGATTCTAAACATCATGAAAAGTTGGCAATTTCAATATTGTTGGACAAAAACATGTTTATTTAAATTCTACTTTTTTGGGGGGGTGTTGTTTTAATAGAGGCTACACGAGTTGATCTATTGTTATAAAAGCTCTGCTGAACTTAAGAAATCCAAAAAGAAAATATAGATCTTGAAAAAATTTTAACAATTCAATGTAGTTCATAAAGGTTCTTTCTTTACTAGTTTATTTTAAACTATGTTAAATGAATATTTTAAACTCAGAAATACTATTTCAAAGACAGTATTTGGGGCACTGAAAAAAATATATTGTGTTTTATCTCAAAGGTAGAATTTTGGAAAAGTTTATAGTCTCAGATTTCTTTGTACACCTTACTCCTAACTCATGGAACAGTTTAGTCACTTCTTTTTCCTTTGGAAGGACTATGCAATGGGGAAACTGAGGTGAATCCTACCCTGGACAGAAATGGAAAAACCTCCTCATTTTTTCAATAATCACTGAAATTTTCCTACATAAGAATTTGGGAGATTAAAACAAACTGATTTGATTTATGATCATTTAACAGGAAGTAGTTGTAATTCTAGAGTGGGAAACACTAAGGAGACACAGGACAATTAGAAATCTATTATAGAATCAGCGCAGAGAGGGCTGGAGGGCTGCATCTTCGTTGCCGCCAGGCCAGTCTGCCATCCCGCCCTCCACGTGTGACCGCCGCCGCCCCAGATGCTTCCCTAGTCGCGCAGCAGCCGGACGGCTCGGTGCAGTCGCCCACCTGGACCACGCAGCCAGGGGCTGGGACACGTGGGATTCGCCCTCCGCCCAACTCGAGCTAACAGCCAACAGAACAATGAAGGACTGCAGTAACGGATGCTCCGCTGAATACCCTGGAGAAGGAGGATCAAAACAGGTGGTGGAGACTTTCAGGGCTAAATACCTAATAATCACACCAGCCACCATCTTGAAGGAAAAACCAGATCCCAATACTCTGGTTTTTGGAACTGTGTTTACAGATCACATGTTGACAGTGGAGTGGTCCTCTGAGTTTGGATGGGAGAAACCTCACATCAAGCCTTTTCAAAACCAGTCCCTGCATCCTGGGTTATCAACTTTGCATTATGCAGTAGAATTATTTGAAGGTTTAAAGGCATTTCGACGAGTAGATAATAAAATTCGACTGTTTTGGCCAGAACTCAACATGGAGAGAATGTGTAAGTCTGCTGTGAGAGCCACTTTGCCGTTGTTTGACAAGGAAGAGCTTCTGGAATGTATTCAGCAGCTTGTGCAGTTGGATCAAGAATGGGTGCCCTACTCCACCTCTGCCAGTCTCTACATTCGTCCCACGTTTATTGGAACTGAGCCTTCTCTTGGAGTCAAGAAGCCTACCAAAGCCCTGCTCTTTGTAATCTTAAGCCCAGTGGGACCTTATTTTTCAAGTGGAACCTTTAATCCAGTGTCCCTGTGGGCCAACCCGAAGTATGTCAGAGCTTGGAAAGGTGGGACTGGACACTGCAAGATGGGAGGGAATTATGGCTCCTCTCTTTTTGCCCAATGTGAAACAGCAGAGAAAGGTTGTCAGCAGGTTCTCTGGCTCTATGGAGAGGATAATCAGATAATGGAAGTCGGAACTGTGAATCTTTTTCTTTACTGGATAAATGAAGATGGAGAGGAAGAACTGGGAACTCCTCCGCTAGATGGCATCATTCTTCCAGGAGTGACAAGGCGGTGCATCCTGGACCTGGTGCAAAAGTGGGGTGAATTTAAAGTGTCAGAGAGGTACCTCACCATGGACGACTTGATAACTGCCCTGGAGGGGAACAGAGTGAGGGAGATGTTTGGCTCTGGCACAGCCTGCGTTGTCTGCCCAGTTTCTGATATACTATACAAGGGCGAGACGATACACATTCCAACTATGGAGAATGGTCCTAAGCTTGCAACCCGTATCTTGGACAAATTGACTGATATCCAGTATGGAAGAGAAGAGAGCGACTGGACAATCGTATTATCCTGAATGAAAAATGCAGAAAATCTACTGTATGCTTTTGGACTAGACTTCTGCATTTGAATTGTGATAGATCTTTTTGCCTACCTGTTAGTAGTTGTGCATAATGTAGTTTGCATTATTAGTGTGTTACACTTGTGCCAGAGAACATGAATCATAATTGTCAAATGGTGTTTTGTAGGCTTGGTAGTAGTAGCTTACCTTCCTACCTTTTCCCAGAAAGATAATAATGTAAGCCATATAACAGAATTTTCCTTAGTAATTTGAGTGCTTCCCTTAGTAGTTCACTCAGATCCAAAAATGTTTATTCTTTAGTGTGAGGTATGGCTCCTCAACCAAATGAGATATGTGTGTGTGTCTGAAAGCTAATTTGAATACTTCATAGGTAATGTTTCTGGTGACACATCATTATCCTCAGAAACACTCAGAAAGTGCTTTATTTTAAAATGAAGATTCTAAAGAAAAACTGAATTTCCTTCCATCATTGTGTTTTTCAGGCCCTTAAGATCACCTTAAGGTAAATACCTCCCTTCTTCAGGTATCTCAGTCGGCTGTGAGCTCACCTGTGCATCCGTAAAACCTGGGCACATTGCTGCCACTGCCTTTCCACATGGCTTTGTAACTAGCTGTCCATGGGCTCCTACCAGACTGAGGGCCTAATGCCTTATAGATCTTTGTATCCCCAATGCCTGGCACATGGAAGGTACTCAGTAAATGTTTGATGTGAATGAACAAACAAACGAATGAACATATAGCTTCTATAGAAGTACCTTCTCTGTTTCTGTATTTTGAAACCTGTATTAGAACTTGTGAACAATTTTGATGGTGTGTAATGTTTACCTCATGTCGTCTTTATTTTCCATGGACTCCAAAGTCATTAGAGATACCGAGAGGCATAGTTGCAGGCATCGCTTCATGTTTGCAGGCTATCTTGGAGTGGAAGCAATAACTCTAGAGAATTCATGATATCATAGCAACCAAATAAAAATGACAGATGTTACATGTTAAGTGTTAAATGCAAAAGAAATCAGAGGTGAAGGGGAGGGAAGGAAAGAAGAGGAATCCTCAAGTTTTTTCACTCTTTGTGCAGGTACTCTTTTCTGTTGACTGGGGATTGAGGGAGCATGTGCTTAGGATACAGTAAGAGCAATTACTGATGATATTTTCCTCATTTGGGAGCTGTGAATTTAAAATTACATCCTTTCCTGCTTTATCTATGGGAAAGTCAAATCTTGACAGAAAACATTTACCCTTGGTAGGTCAACTCTCAGATATTGTAGTTTGCTTCCCCTCAGTCCTAATAACTTTCATCTTGCTGATCATATTTTATTCTCTTTTCAGAGCAAAGGAAAAACATTCTAAAAGTTTGATGCATTGGAAACATTTCCTCGAGGCATTTAACAACACATAGCAAATGGGCTTTGATTCTTTTCCAAAACTTTTAGCTGTAGGGTCTCTTTTAGAGAGGACTGGTAAAATTAAAATTAGAGAAAGCTAAGATGAAAAGGAATAGTAAAAATATCTTTTAGGGGCTTTTAATTGGTGATCTGCAGTCTGGGGCCAGTCCGTTCTCTGCAGCCAAAGGTACTCTTGACTCCGCTGCACATGCTCAGTGAGGGTATGCCTTTGCCTTTGCTGAGTCCCTTGACCCCTTTCTTAATATAGCAGTCCAGAAAAGAGTTTCAGGTAATTTTAACTGTCAAGTAGCACATAATAACTAGACTCTGGCTCCCTTGAAAAAGGGAAATTACTTGTTTGCCATAAGTACATTTTATTCTTTGCATTTCTAAATTTAGTTAGCCCATTGTGAAAGCTAGAGAACACTATGTTTATATGATTTCTCTCATAAAAACATAAGAGCACAGTAAGCCCTTCCCACCAGACTCAGAGAAGACTAAGGATATGTATTTTTAAAAACTAGAGACCTCCATTCTCTTAAGTAAAAAAGACAGGAAATTGACCTTGACACTCACTTGTTAAATAGATTT
Organism: Callospermophilus lateralis; assembly: GCF_048772815.1. Classification (NCBI taxonomy): domain Eukaryota; kingdom Metazoa; phylum Chordata; class Mammalia; order Rodentia; family Sciuridae; genus Callospermophilus; species Callospermophilus lateralis. The sequence continues at coordinate 1,625,149 of NW_027513138.1, forward strand.
AAAAGGAACATCTGCACTTCTTTTTTTCTTGTGCACTATTTGTTTAATTGCAGTGGAGTAATACACCAAGTGTCACATTATAACTAGGCAATTATCCATTCTTTAAGACTTAGTTATCTTAACACTAATTGATCATTTAAGGCATAAGATAGTTTAGCATTAGGAACATGTGAGGCTAATCTGCTAAAAAAGATCAACAAATTAATATTGTTGCTTATATTTGCATAATTGGCTGCAATTATTTAATGTTTAATTGGGTTGATCAAATGAGATTCAGCAATTCACATGTGAATGAATATAAACAGAACTAGTGGCACTTAAAATGATAATGATTAACTTATTTTGCATGTTCTCTTCCTCCCACTTTTTCCAGTTTTTACAATATCAGACCGAGTTTGTCAGCTTTGCCCAAAACACATCAGTAAAAATCAAGATCTTAAAATACAGTATTCTGACATAGACAAGACCTGAGCATTTTCCAAAGAGATTTGCTATTAGAAAATTTTGGTTGTTATTGTTATAGTCAATTCATGACACACCAAAAGAAGGGTCTGGGTTATGTACCACACCCTCCATTATAGCTGGCAGGTGAATGCATCGATATAATACTGGTTTTAGCCTTTGCTCTCAAAAGCACAAAGGAAAAGGGATAAGAAGGAAATCATGTTAGGGAATCATGTTCTTTCTACTGATAAACACTTCCAATTCTTCCCCTTCCCCAAAAAGACTGCTATAAAAAAACCAACACACAAACTATATGGTGGAATGTGATGTCAGCTTTCCTGAAAATGAGGGGAGCATTCATTACGCATCTGGCTTAAAGTTTCTCTCACCAAATGAGTTTTATTGCTTGACCAAATTGTACCTAAACAGGTCGTCTTACTTGCCCCAAGTCTGAACACTCTTGGCCCTTTGGAGGCAACGAAAGTATTACTTTGTCAAAAACACTATAGGAACTTTTTATTAAGTCTGTGTTTGAGGGATGGTGCTGTTTAAAGCATCCCCCACGATTACCATATTTCTTTCCCTGTCCTACTTAATGCTCGATCATGGCATTCTGTTTCCCCTTTTCAAACCTGTTAGTTTTACCTTTCCAAAACTGTTAGTTTGCCTTACCCTCATAATTGAAAAAACAGAAGACAAGCAGACGAGCAAAAGACTTACTGTTCACTTTGCATGAGTTGTATTTGTTGAAATATTTAGAGCAATATCAGTTGTACCAAGGCAAAGGACTTAGGGGTTTGAGAAACTCCTTATTTCATGTCCTGATTCTAAATACAACCAAAAAATCCTTCCTTTCAATGTGGATTTCTTCCTACATGGATATGGAAAACCTTAGCAAGGGGTACAACTTTTCAATAAACATTACTTGACAGACAAGATCGTGGGGATTATAGATCAGGTGATAAGTGTTGATGGAGCACCCACAAATGTGCATCTCACACAGCAGCAATTGATAGAAAGTTAGTTTTAGAAAATAAATAGCATTACCTCTTGGAGTTTATAGTCTATTACTTGAACTAATTTAAGATATCAAAGCAGAATTTAGTAGCTAGATAATAAAGAGAGGAAGACCAGAGCATATCTCTCTTCTCAAGAAATTGCAATAAGCATTTCATCTCACTTTTTGAGGAAAATGTTCTGTTTTTATTCCTTTCCTTTAGTGGAGTACTGCTTAGAAAGGTTAGTACTTAGGGTTATTTGCCCCCTGGGTGTGTGGGGTAGTGACTTTCTGGCTTGCTAGTTACCATCAACCTGGTACACTGTGTCTGCATTCCTTTGGAGCAGTGTTGAGTTGTCAAGCTACATCTAACAGCACAGCCTACTTCAGTCAGCATCTTAAAGTCAAAGCCAGATTACATTGAAATAAAGAAAATGATCCTGGGAGTCAATCTTTCAAGCTGTTTAAACCATTAGCTAAAAGGTGATAGATCCAGCTACTCAGAAAATAACTTTCACATAACCATGTTTTTTCACAGTTTGAGATTTTGAATAAGAAAGGCCACTTAAAGTACTGAAAGAGATTAATTTTTTATCATTGCTGGAAAGCCCCTTTAAAATGTGAAACCAGAAAAGGTAATTTATTTTTTCCATCTTCAACATACATACCATAATAAAAGATCTCTCAGATATTTAAAATCTACTAGATGCAAGTCTTAAAGTTTTAAGTCATCTGTCTGTGATGGACCCAATGAACATGACCTAAAACCCAAGTTGCATTGTAATCAGTGTATGTAACCCACTGTCAGAATGGTGAGAATTCATGGAAGCTATGCTACAGGAGTGGATTAAAATACAGCTTCATTGGTTTTCTCTGCACACCCCCCCCCCAAAAAAAGAAATCTATTATATAGCAATAAATGTATAAAAGGAAATAAAGGAAACAAAACTACATCAGATTTCTAAAAATAGTTCTCTGTTACATACTTATCTGCAGTAGATCTGATTTTTAAAATCGTTACCAGTACACCTAAGTTGAAGATGGCAGGTATTTTGAATTGTGTCTTTTTAAAATTTATTGATTAATTGTGCTAACAAAATTTTGAGGTTTTTTAATCTGTAAGTTTCAGCATTTCTAAAATTTAGTTCCCAATGTGGGCTGTTTTTTACCTTTGGGATCACATCTCTATTATAAGGTATTTAGGCGAAAGACAAAGAAAGTTACTGCAATATTAAGTATGCTTTATTTTTTCTTACATACACCAAATTCTATTTAGGAGTAAAAGTAAACATGAAATGCACACAAGGAAAGCAAAAATAAAAAAAAACAAAAACAAACATGACCACATCTTGTGTGGAATGAAGCAATTACAGTATCTTCTGTAGGTGCGTCTCATCATTGTTGGAAAGGTCAACAGTCAGCCATTATCTATTTTTGTCTGAATAGATCTTGACCTTTTTTTCTACTGTTTCCATTAAGATCAAAAAGGAAAATAAAATTTTCTTTAATCCCCATGGTTACTTTCCCTAGAGATTATCATGTACAGTCTGTGAGGAAGGAATAAATAATAATTCTATCAGTATGAAAGTCAAGGTTTGACCGTCTTGTAGCTTAGTAGGAACAAAATGGATGTGTTTCTCTCTGCCCCTACTCCAAGGTTTAACCTTGAAAGACATTGCTTTTTAAGTTAAGAATCAGAGAGGAAAATCACTTTAACAATTTAGAAATAGCTTACTTTGTTAATGATACAGGTTTATATTTAGCAAATTTCGTCAGTGCAAATGATGCCTCACTATTTGTCAAAAGCCCAAAGTAATTTTCTTTTATTTAACAGTCAAGTTCTATTTTCAACACAGAATAGGAACATTCTGGTTTACCTATTAATAATACATACATTGGATTACAACAAACCAGCAGAAAGAGCTTGATAAACACTTAACACAGAAGAAAACTTCTCTCTCTGTCCCAGCAGATGGCCTATAATAGCAGTAATACATTATTGACTCCCCTACACTGAATGTTGAACGGTAAGTTACAAAAGAACACCGGCATAATTTTTTTGGTGTATGAATGCCTGTTCTAGGAAGATGATCCAACCATTGGGTGTCAAATAACAAGTGAAATAAAGCAAAGAGAACTGAACCTGTAGCCAATCTCTGGATTCCATTTTTTGTTTTCTTTCCATTTTCATATTCTACCATTAAAAATCAAACCCATATCATATACCTGAAATGTTTTACTAAAAAAATTACAAGTAAAAAGGAAACTGAGTTAATACAGGAGGTCAAATCAGTAATATGCTATAATAGCTTATCATTACATTATTTTTCTTTTATTGGATTCAAGTTACTTCTTTCAATAAGTCAATAGAGTCCTGATATGGATCTACTCTTTCCATTCTAGCTTCTACTTATGAATTTTCCATAGCTGAGAACCATGAAATGATTAAAAACATGAATGTTTGTTATATGATGAAATTACTTATAATTCTTTTTCTCTATTTTCATGTGTTCTTTTTAGTTATAGAGTCTATTTTGACTTATTTATATAAAAACATGGAATACATCTTATTCTAATTAAGATCACAGTCTTATGGATATACATAATGTTGAGATTCACTGTTATGTATTCATTGATGTACATAGGAAAGTTATGTCAGATTCACTCCACTGTCTTTCTTATTCTTATCACCACCTCTATTCCCTTAATTTCCCTTGGGTTAGTATTTATGTATCAGAGAACACACTCAACTGTTAGTTTTGGGGAATTGGCTTATTTAACTTAGTATGATAGTCACTACATCCATCTACTTATTGGCAAATATCATAAAGTCATTCTTCTTTATGGCTAAGTAACAGTCTATTGTGTATAGAAACCACATTTTATTTATCCATTCATCTGTTGATGAACAACAAGGTTGGTTCCATAGCATGGCTTTTGTGAAGAGCTGCTATAAACATTAATTTGGCTATATCATTGTAGTATACTGATTTTATGTCCTTTGGATGTACACCAAGGAGTGTGATAACTAACTCAAATGGTTGTTCATTCCTAGTTCCATTCCAATACTGCTTTCCAGAGTGGTTGCACCAATTTGCAATCCAACCAGCAATGTATGAGTGTACCCTTTTCCCCACATCCTCACCAATATTTATTGTTGTTTGTCAGAATTTCCATTCTGACTCAAGTGTGATGAAATCTCAGTGTAGCTTTAATTTGAGTTTCTGTAATTGCTGGAGATGTTTAACCTTTTTTTCATGTTTGTTAATTATATTAATTCAGAATATTCTTTTCTAAGTTTAGTATTGTTGTTACACCATTACTATGTTACCCTCTGAAATAAAAGCACCACTATATATAAATGCACTTATGCACATATTTTTGTTTATGTTGGAATCATACATATTTTGTTGAAGCATAACAAATTTTTTGCCATAAGTACCTTATTTTAGTTTCAACAGCAGTATAAAGGATTTCTTCAAAAAAATCATTGAATTTTAAATACATTAAGCATAAAATAGGTGTGAAATGAAGCATGATGTTCTTTCAGACCTTGTCAAGCTATAATTGACTCTATAACTTGGGATAAGTAACTCCATGATAACTAATGTGGTAAAGCAGAGGTGACAACAGCTGCTAACTGTAACAAAAATTTCATGTTGCAAGTAGCAGATGTATTTAAGAAAATGTGTTTGATGACAGATTTACAGGGGTGGGTGTAGGAAGAAGTAGTTCCCAATATTTTCTGAAAAAATATGAATCCCCATGATGCTAATTGCAGCCTGTTTTTGCATTTAGGAAACAGTCATTTAGTCATCTTTCTGAATTGCATTAGACAAAGCAAAGACTTCTACATGGGCTTTTGATGTAACACTTGCTTAGCTCATGGGGGGCCCTAGGTTCAATCCCCAGCCCCCTGCCCCAAATTACATTGTTGACTCACTGTTGAATTAATACTGATTTTTCTTCATACTATATTTGGAGTTCTAAAGTATTTTTCCCCATACATTTACATGTTAATAGCATTCAGTCTATAATGTTTTTCTGGGGGGGAGCAGAATTGGCAATATAATTTAAGAAATATAATTTGAGAATAATTTGTTCTTTTAATATTTTTCTTTGAAAGGCACTTTTTAAATTTACTGGTAAAATTCTTTCTCATTGTTTTTTCTCCAGGATGTGAGTTCTCTATCCAAGGTCAATATTTCTGGGATGACTAGAAACTTAAAAATGTGACAACCAATTTTTAACACTGTGAAACAAGAATACAAATTTGACTATAGATCTTTTTGACACAGAACTTTATTTTTGAAATTGTACCTTCAGTAAATTATTATATTTAGGTGAAGATTGTACATATATTATATATATATATATATATATATATATATATATATATATATATATGCCTAAAATATATACAAAATATATGTAACCTCTATATGTAATCTATATGTGTAATCATATATTGATAGAGAACATGTATATGTAATCTATACATATAATATATGTGTGATCTCATATATATGTATTATATGTAAACTATAATATATATATTTATATAAGCTCCAAGCAATCTAAATTTTTATCAATGATGTATTATTGACATAATAGTGCATTATTTATAAAAAAAATTACTGAGTTTGGAACATAAGTGAACACACAGAATTTAAAACATACAAAGACTAAAGGACTCAATGATATAAAAATGAGATAGATTGACAAATTATTTGAATGATGGAATATTTAATAGAAGGGCAGTAAAGTAATACAGGAGTAACAGAGAATTTCATGTTTTATTTGCTACAAAATTTCCTGTGTTTTTGAAAATGAATTGCTACACTTAAACAATTTGGGGACAATTTTTAAAATAATTTTTCATTTTTCTTTTGACAAAAATAGAATAATAGGGGATGGATTTCCCATACACACTAAACACCAAAAAAAAAAAATGCAAATTGCAAGCGAACAATGATGTTTAAAGAACTGGACATTTAGAGGCTAGGGGTTGTGGCTCAGTGGTACAGTGCTTGCCTAGCATGTGTGAGATACTGGGTTCAATCCCCAGCACCACATAAAAATAAAAACAAGTAAAATAAAGGAATTGTGTCCATGTACTACAACAACATCAAAGAACAATCCACTCCATTGTATTACAAAAGAAGGAGGAGGAGGAAGAGGAGGAGGAGGAAGAGGAGGGGAGGAGGAGGAGGAGGAGAAGAAGAAGAACAACAACAACAACAGAAATCAGCAATTCTTAGAGAAGGGAAGAAAAGGGGGTGACCTCCTGAACTTTCACGAGTATCCTCTAGGTTCCTATAGTATTGTGAGTAGAAACCCAAAGAGGTAGAGGTAGACAACAGTGGCTAAAGTTGGCAGGGAGCACTGGAGAGAAGGCGAAGACTGAAATCTGAAGAGGATCCAACTTGGCTACAACACTATGAAGGTAAATTATCTTATGAATTAAAGGGTACACAATATCAACTAGGGATATTAGTGGAATATTATGAACCTTGGGATAGTTTTTGCTGATTATCATACAGGATGGAAAACTATATAATTTCAAACAAACAGATATTGTGAACAATGGAGCAAAACTAGGCTTACACTAAGGGCTGCTGAGAAAGCACAAGAAAAAGTTCCAAAAGGGCTGAGCTCTTTCAACCAACTTAACTACATCAGATAAAGCTCAGGAATTTTCATAAAAATGCAAACTTAGACAACAGTAACCATGGTAAAAATCACAATGTCTATAATCGAATAAAATTACATGCATGCAAAAGACAGGAAAGCATGAGTGAAAAGAAAAATCTATTAATTCCAACCAACACAGAGATGACAGTCAATAGAATTAGCTCAAAATTACATTCAAAAGATGTTTATCTGTGTTCCGTATATATATGTTCATATATGTGTCTAGTATACATATATATGTGATCTTAATAGAACATCTACAGAATAAATGACAATGCATGTACGTTAAAAAAATATTCTGGGGGCTGTGGTTTTGACTCAGCAGTAGAGTGCTCATCTAGCACATGCAAGGCTCTGGGTTCAATACTCAGCACCACATAAAAATAAATAAAATAAAGGTATTGTGTCCAACTACAACTAAAAATAAATATTAAAAAAAGATAGATATTCTGCATGGATTTAAAATTGATTAAACATTATAGAAATAATTAATGAATTTGAAGATGCTGTGGAATGTGGTATATACAAAATGACAGACACATTCATGAGACCTAATAACATTTATATTCCCTGAAGGAGAAGAAGATGGGTTAAGAAACTGAAGAGTCAATGCCTAAAAATTTTCCCAGCTTCACAAAAGATATATATTCACACATCCAAGAAATTCAATAAAGTTTAAGCAAAAAGGAAATGAAGTCCATTATTGTAAGTCATATTCCAATCAATTGAATTAAAATTACTGAAAAATTAAAAGCAGCATGAGGAACAAAGGATTCCATAAAGGAAGAAACATTATTACAGAGCAAAATATTTACCATACTGTTAGAAAACCAGCAATCTGTAATATTGTACTAATCCAAAATGGCACAAAATAAGAGGAAACAAGGAAAAGATAAAATAAACAGAAAAAAGTGGCAAGATGACAAACTTAACAGTATGAAAAATCACAGTATAAACATTTCATTTAAAAGAAATAATATTAAACTGGGTTATAAAGCAAGACCATCTATCTACAATACAAGTTATGTTTTAATTAAAAACAATAATTCAAAAAGAGGAAGACCACATATTAATATTAGATTGTTGTAAACACACCTAAAGCTATGCTAACAGAGAAAGTTATATCACTATGATGTATATTTAAGAAAAATGTAAAATTAATATCTCAAATAAATAACCTCATATTGTAAGTCAAAGAAACAGGGAGGGGGAAGAAAGCAAAGTATCCACAATATAAACAGAAAAAAAGAATGTAATAGTAAGACAAATGTATTGAAACAGAAATAACTGAATGGAGAAAATAGACAAAGTGTGGTAGTTAACTGTTATAAATTTTATAATATGATTTGACTAATAAAACATACACATTGTTGCCTGGTGCAGAATTTAGTGATGAGATGAAAATATTTCTGCAGAAAGGAGTGTTACGAATTGATAAAGGTTGATGAGACACCTCACCTGAGTAAATGAACAAGTAACCTTGGTGTCATGGAATAATTTACATGCCTCTTGCAACATTTATTGACTTCTTAATATGCAAATATAGGATACAAATTAGGAAAGATCCAGAGACTACTGTTAAGATGTGATCTCCTTATGATTCAGAAATACTTAATGGTCAAACAATAAGATGGTTCATTATCTAAATATGTTGAGACACTGTCATTGACAACAAATTTTAAAAAGTTGATTACTTTCATTTTAAAAAGGTACAATTAATTATTTTTAAAATGAACATGTAGGATTTCTATCAAAAAAAATTATTCATATCAAATGCTAAGGAGAAATGAAGGTATGACCAAACCTAGACCACATGTTTAGAAACTGGCCCAAACCATCAAAGGCAGACACTCATTAAGCATTTGTAGTTACTAATGTGGCAAACCTCTTATTTTCTTTAAAAATAGGAAGGTGCTATCAAGTTGAGACTTTAGAGGGAAAAAATGTTAACACCAATCATTGAAAAGCCAATCCATCATTCTAGTAGAACAGCCAAACTATCTCTATTTTCACTATAAGAACATTTTATTACAATGTGTTATTAGTACTATCATATACATTGTAAATTTTTGGATAATTGCCAAATTTGTGAAGCCCTTTATCAAGTTCCAAATATATGTGATATAAAAGTAAAAAAGAAATAAGCATTTGTTTCTCTTTGAGCATTGCAAAGAAGCTGGATGCATTTTAAACACTGAGTTTGAACATATTCACATATGAGGACAAAAAGGCAATAAGCATGTCCCATTTCAATAACATAAAAATTCACATTGTATTAGAAATGAACATTCTAGTACAGATAAATTAATCATAGAAAACTGTTAATTTTTCATTTTATTTAAAGGCTTTGTTTTACATAATATGGGAATTTATTTTTTTAATATTTATTTTTTAGTTGTAGTTGGACACAATACCTTTTAAATTTATTTTTATGTGGTGCTGAGGATCAAACCCAGAGCTTCACACTTGCCAGATGAACACTCTACTGCTGAGTCACAACCCCAGTCCCTAATATGGACATTTATAATGATAAAATATATGTATATTGATAAAAATATGAGTATACTGATATGCATACTTTTATGTATATTGATAATCATATTTTTCAGAGTAAATATTTTCTTATATAAATTTATAACTTTATTAAAATATTTTATTATATTTATTTATTTATTATTTTTTAGTTGTATATGGACTCAATGCCTTTATTTGTTTTTATGTGGTGCTAGGATTCAATTCAGTGCCTCACATTTGTGAGGCACGTGCTCTACCACTGAGCTACAACTTCAGCCCTTATAAAAATATTTTTAAGAGTAAAATATTTCTTGTATAAACTAGAATGAATCTCATAAAAATAATGTTTAATAGTATACAAAATATAAAATTTGAAAACAATCATTTACGTTTTAAATAGGGAGATTCAGTAAATGATTTTTCTACTCAACCTAAAACTAACCAAATTTTAAGCTCTAGTTATGATCTACAGAAAAAAATATTCTAGAATAATTCTTGGTTACAAAGTTTAACATGTTCAATTGTATATTAATGCCAATGACTAATAGAATTTTTACCAGAATATATTTTGTGCAGCAATATTACTTTGCAAATTGACACATTTGGAAAGTCCTAAAATAAAAACTAGGTAATACATATATTCATTAATATTCTATGTGTAAAGGATGGCATAAAAACGTCTAACCAATTATTTTTCTTAAGAGTAAAATTTAAAGAAAAATGAAATTATAGGTATTTTACTAGCCACATATTTAAATGGAAAAGGTATTATTTATCTACATCTTCTGTCACTTCTAACATCCTCTACATATCTACACATCAGCACCCTTCTGTCCTATTCATAGTTATTTAGGTATCAATTACATTCCCATTCTCCTTAAAAATTTTTTTTTCTAAGAATTATTGAAGTTTTTCTTATGTAAATTTATAATTATATAAATATATTTTATTATATTTATTTATTTTATTGGCATTAAAGTTATACTTTTTTAAAGCTTGAAACAATGAATATAATATTGAAATATTGGAAAAGTATTATAGTCTGCTGGTTGTTAGTACTTTAACCTTTCCATTGACTTATATATCATTATTTCTTTAGTAATTCTGTAATGTATGAACATATAAGTGTTCATATTTGAATTATGATGAACTAGTGCAATGTTTCACCAAAATTTTAATTAAGGTAGGTTTAGTGGCTCTTTTTGAAAGTGCATAGTTTATATTTTTAGGAGAGAAATGTATATTTCCAATTTCTTTCTTAAATCATTTTTACATGCATTTTGATTTAATAAAGAAGAACAATGGGGAATCATTTGAATCAAAAGTGAGATCCAAATCCCTGACTAACCCTGAAGCTAGATAGACTGCCTGATTTTTTAAGAACCAAATTTGTCACTATTGGGCTATTTAAATACTTAGTGTCTTGATCTTATCATCCCCAGAAAAATATCATAGTAATATCTAGAATTGTAAGACTCTAATAAAATAATAGACCTAATTGGCTTAAAAAACATTTCAACTAAAGGTTTGTAATCTGTGTTTATTTCTGTGTTTGACTGACATTGTGCAACACATTTGTCTCCAGATGGCTTGAAAATAGATTATATATCTGCAAACATAACTCTTCTGAAAGTACTTACTTAATTAAATTGTTCATGGCATCTGGGTCATATGCTGTGACTTGTCCAATAATGCTACCCTCCTTTACATCCTCATCGACTTCTATCAAGTAGGAGTGTCTACTAAACACAGGAGGCTCATCTGTGTCTTCCACAAATATTTTGATTACAGCTGTGTCTTTGAAAGTTCCCAGGTGTAAGAATCGGGGATCAGGATGAGTGTTACTTGCATCCACTCTTAAAGTATACAGCATTTTTTTTCAAAGTCTAAATTCTGAAATTAGATAACACAAGAAAATATTAGCACAATTTACAAGCCATAACCATAGGTGAAAATTTCTAGATATAAAATCCTGATTTCTTAATGATACAGGCAATTAAGACTAAGTAACTTACACACACATATGTATATACTTAATTATATAATATTGTTAATTATATATAAATATTGTATACATAAACAAATTTATTTTATATAATATATAAAATAAATTTGCAGTTTTTTTTTCCTTTTGCCTCATACTTACTTATACAGGTTTAACTAAATATAATGGAATATGCAAATAAGATTGATTCACATTCAGTATTGTACTTCAATATTTTTAGGCACAGATAAATGAAACATTCTTTAATGAATATAATGATTATATATTATTGGCATTAAAGTTATACATAATTAAAACCAGAAGAAAAGTTGACTGATGTAAAATCTTAGAGAAAAATTGTTTATATTTCATTTATTTGACTGTAACATTTGAGTAAAATGTAAAATAATATTGACCTACATTATTCCATGTAAAGTTTCAAAATATTTCCCTAAAATGCATTAAAATTAATATAATCAACATAAAACACATATCATTTTTATCTTTTATTTATTTATATAAACCATTACAGCTAAAATTAGAACATTTTAAAAACTGTGTGAAATAACAGTGATAGCTACATGCTTATTTTTTCTCCCATAAAGAGAGATTAAACAGGTACTTTTAGTATTAACTTAGTTTGATGGCTGTCTACTACAAATGCAAGCAATTGAGCTTTCAAACCACTGTATAAGTGTGAATGATAAAGATGCTTTACTTATTTGAAGTGAAATCACAACTATTCCCACTTACGTGAAAGGAAGAAAGCATATAAAAGATACAGAAAAATAAATCCAAGACTTTTCTTCTTCTACTGAGAAGCAAGAATAAACTAAAGAGCACTCAAGGGAAAAATGAAGACAGGAAAAAGACACCTGTTTGACAGTTATAATCCCTTCCTGTGTATCCTTGTCAGTGATGACATCGAACATGTCCGCTCCCTCTTCTTCTGCAATGCTGTACTCCACCTCAGCGTTTTCCCCCAAGTCAGGGTCATTGGCTTTTATCCTTCCGAGATGGGTTCCAAGAGGTGCAGACTCTGGAGAACTAAACTGATATGTACCTGTAAATTAAATCAGCACTTCTTTGGCATTTCCTTTTTAGATGATGAAACTGTGTCACTTCTCCTCATTTTTACTTAAATAAATTAATTTTAAATTGGAAGAGATTTCCATATTATTGAATTTTAAGCTGTCAGATTTTATAGATTTATTAAGTTAGGAGAAGAATATATAAAGGCAAACAATTCGTAAGTAAGAAATATAAATTTTGGGAAGCTACTTACAGATGGGAAATGTGATATTAGAATCTAAAATTATTTATTTAAAAGAACATAAAAACCAATTATTTATTGCTTATATGGAGATTCAAAATTATTATCATATATTTTTACATCAATGCAATTGTTTTAAAAATACGTGTTTCTTCTTTTTTTTAAAATCAGGGATAGAAAAACAACTCTGCAGAGATCAATGTCAATGCTCCCCTCACTTTTATTTTTTGTTTATTTGTTTCAAATTTAATGTATTTTTAGTAGATTTTGTTTTGTTTGTTTGTTTATGTTTTCTGTAGACCCACCCATTCAATACCTCACATTCTGTCATTGCTGAAAGTGTTTTAGTTTATAAGTATTCAAGAATCAATAGGAAAGACGTCCAAAAAAAATTAATTAATGTAAAAAAATACTTTTAAAAATATTTTTATGTGTTGAACAGTATAGTCAAATGCTCTCTGCAGTAGTTTATTTTTTCTCTAAATAACAATGTAGGTATTATCTTCAGGATCAGGTTCAAGAAAATCATCCTCCAAATTTAGGTAAAGGAAAATGCCAGTTGTCTCTGACTTCATAGTCTATTCTTTTTCCAGTGTTTGATAGTTAAAAATATAAGCTTATAAGTCCACTGTTTGAGTTTAAGTTGTCCTCCTGTGCAAGGTAATTAAATTTTCTAAACTTTGAAAACCATGTTTGCATCTATTAAATGAAAAAGAAAATGCTAGCATTTGAATTACAAGATTGTTGTATTATATAAAATCCTGTCTGTAATTCCTTCAGCTCAAGATCTAGTCCTCAGCATTTTATTAGTACTATCATAGTTTCAAATATTTGTTAAGATTCTAACAGATCTTAGAACTGCTAAGTGGCAAGACATTAAATAATTTGGCAATTTACAATTTTCGTTTACATTAAAATTATTAGTAAACACTACTAACATTTAATGCAATGTTTAAGTTTCTGTTACCTGGTCTTATTATTCATGTTCTCAGCAAAATTCACTTTTAAAAATTAATCATATGAATATGTTCACCAAAACTGTTGCATCACATATTTCACATTTTGTCAACCTGAAAAATATTTTATTGTTTGAAATAATTATGAATTTAAATCGGACCTCAACTGAGAATTTTAAGGAAGAATTCTTTATCATTTTACACACTGCAGAGTCAAAAATTTTAATCAGATAATTGAAATGTGTTTTTGTAGGACCTCAAGAGATGCAAAATATCCAAGTTTTAAAGTGTATCCTAAAATTGTTTCAACCAAAAGGAAATTAAATAATTTAATCTTCATGACTCAACAGCATTGACATTATTGAATTTTAGTATGCCATCACATGTTTAACAATGTCAGTATCAATGCATGCCATCACACACAACCTTGGTAAGTCATGACTGTATAATTCACTATAAAAAATATAGAATGTGGCCAATTTAACCCATTTTCATAAATCATTTGATTTCAGAGATGTTTAAATTTTTGCTTAAGATCAATTATCAAAGGCTTATAATGCTTATGCACACACATGACAACAGAGACCAGTGTGAGGCATAGAATTTGAATTTAGTCAGGGGCTGGGCACGTGGGCACCTGCCTGTAATTCCAGTGGCTGGGGAGGCTGAGCCATAAGGATCACAAGTTAAAAGCCTGTATCAGCAATGGTGAAGCACTAAGCAACTCAGTGAGACCCTGTCTCTAAAGATAATACAAAATAGGGCTGTGATTGTGGCTCAGAGTGCCTCTGAGTTCAATTCCCACTAAATAAATAAATAAATGAATGAATGAATGAATGAATGAATAAATAAATGAATAAATAAATAAATAAATAAATAGGATCCAATCAGACCAACTGCAGAGACCACATTCCAATCAGGAAGATTATATAGAATTTAGCATGGGAAGTTTTCCAACACTCCAAAAAGTAGAAAAGGATAATAAAAAGCCCAAACTACAAAAGAACCTCATGTCCTTGTTTTGACCCTTTGCCTACCCAATGAAGTAAATGATACCCATCACTCTCAGTTTGAAAGAAATTGTGCTTCTGTGTGTGTGAGAGTAGAGGGATGGGTTTTGAATTTGATAGTTTGCATAAATTAATAGTGAACTGATAGTGCAAACATTAGATTTAAATAATTGTACGTTTGACAAGTTTTTCAACAAGAGATCACTAAACCTTCCTTATTCTGTGGAAATCGAGGAGGATTGTTGTTTACATCTGTCAGAGTGATGTTCACTGTTGTGGTTCCAGAAAGGCCTCCCATCTGGCCACCCATATCTTTGGCCTGTATAACCACCTGGTACTGCTCTCGATTTTCTCTGCTCATGTCTGGTAATGCAGTTTTTATTATGCCTTTTGAAAAAAAAAAGACAATTAAACCACTGGCTTTTAAAATTAAGTTATTTAAGATTCACTTTATATAAGTTAATCATAGCAAATAGATAAAACAGCAGTGTGATTAAGCATATCCTTCAATGCACAATTAATTCAACATAATTCATAAAACCAAAAGATTTTTCCCATGGGTTATTCTCCATAAAATCAGTACATCCAGATGTATATAATGAG
This sequence comes from Callospermophilus lateralis, assembly GCF_048772815.1. Classification (NCBI taxonomy): domain Eukaryota; kingdom Metazoa; phylum Chordata; class Mammalia; order Rodentia; family Sciuridae; genus Callospermophilus; species Callospermophilus lateralis. The sequence continues at coordinate 1,640,624 of NW_027513138.1, forward strand.
AAATATTCCATGTCATAAATGTTTTACCTGCCTCTGGGTCCACTGAAAAATATGGCTGTCCTTGCAGTATACTGTAGACCACTTTGGCACTATTTCCATAGTTGGCTTCGTCTGCGTCTGTTGCAGTCACTTGTATAACAGATGTACCTACAAAAAGCCCCCAAATATAAACACGTAAATACTTCCAAATTGGAAAAATGTACTTGTGTACTTGTACTATGCAAAAATTTTTAATAATGCAGTAAGTAGTATTTACTGATAAAGACTAAAATAAAAATTTTAGTAAAATTCTCTAAAAAATGTATACTGATATCTATTTAATTTTATATTATAAACAATTCTTTATTTTTGGTTAGTAAGAAATCCCAATCCTTTAAAAACTAGAAGTGCTTTAAAAATTAGTTTTAGGAGATAAACAAAGGGAATATATTAATTGTTTCACATACACACACACGTGTGTATGTGTATATATATATATATATATATATATATATATATATATACATTTTAATGTATATATACATAAAAATATGTACATATTTTTAACTCAATTGCTATAAAGATTAAAGAATAATTTTAAAATCTTAACTGAAACCTACTATGGATTCCCCTGAGTGAAATGATTTTGTAGAACATTTTAAATACATTATACACAACTTTTCAAGTTTAATTACATTGCTCAGACATTAATATGTTTGAGGACTGAGTGAATTCCTCATTGGTTCTGTCATCTATCCTAATACATCATATATATTATTCACTCATAAACTTCTCTAAGTAAATTGCAGTGAATATCTCTCAATTTTGAATGCATATACATATGCAAATTTTATTAAATAAATATGATGTCCATTGAGATTAACACTAAGAACTCATTTCCCATCAAATCATTTCAATAGTACCCCATTAATTCAGCAACAGTCGTTTATGTTTTCTTAAATTAATTCACATACAATTATAACTTGAATTCACCCACTAAAAACCTCTCCTCGTCTGTAATGGAATTGATATATCCTGTGACAGGAAACACTACATAATCACTAGATCCATGTCAATTATAAGATTTATCATTGAAAAGTTATCCAACCTCACCCAAAAGTTTAAACTAGTTTTCTCCTCAGTAATTTTTGAAAGTTCATCTAAGTTGTTTTCTAATTTATATTTAAATTTTTGTTTAATCATATGTGAGTACAAGTGAGTTAAAATAAGAATTGTTTTCACATTTGGATATCATTGAAATATAAATTACTAAGATTTGCTTATATGTTGAAAATTCCATTAGTTAGTTCATCAAGTTTTGGACATTTCCTGTGCTACTTGTCCCTTTTGTTTTTTGTAAGTAAACATTTTCATGTTTCACTATGGGTACAGGTAAAAACAATCTTCTGTACATTTTCACTATTATATATATATATATATATATATATATATATATATATATATATATATATAATAATTGGAGACAATAACTTTATTTTACTTATTTAGTTTTTAATGTGGTTCTGAGGATCAACCCAGTGCCTCACACATGCTAGGCAAGCACTCTACAACTGAGTCACAACCCCAGCCCCACATTTTCACACTTTTTAAATAATATTTTTATGGTGAAAAAGTTTTGCTTGTTCTATTTTATGGGTGTGTGATCTTTAAACTTGTGAAAAAAATGCTTGGCCTTAAGAAAAAAGAAAGTTTATAGAATATAAATCACCCCCATCATGTGACTGAAAAACTAGAACACCCATATAATATTCACATTCCATCCCTCAGATTCTTGGTAATAGTTAAGTATGCTTTTGAAACTGGTAAACGCTAATGACATGCCTCTAACGTTTTATTTATACCAACAAGTTAAGAAAAAAGAAAACACCAATTGTTTTGGTGTACAAGGGATGGATAGTTTTTTCTTTTTCCACAAAAATGTAATGATTCTTAACAGTGAACATTATTTAGTAATAAAGTAAAATGATGCATAGTTAAACTAATTTTGCATGTATTTATGAAGACAGGTTAATGTAAAATACACTTTGGCTATTATATCTTTTACTTTTTCAAAATTTCATTTTTAAAAATTTTCTTCATTTTTTGCATTAAGAATATAAAACATGGGAAAATATAACAAGGACTAGGTGACAATTGAATATCACATTTCTTATCTCAAAAAATTGAGCATGATTTTGATGTTGCTATTTTTGGAAAACTCTTAGAAGAATTTTGTATACAATATCTTTCTTTAAACAGAAAATATGTTATGGAATCAAAAATGTTTATTGCATCCCTTAGCTAATTCCTCTCTTTAATATAAAGCTAATGTTTAATATTTAAGAAAATTCAAGACACAAAAGCTAAACTCATAATAGAAAATCACATAAAAATATTAAAAATTAGTCAAATAATAATTTTTATATTAAGTGTTTGGAAAAGCAAAATCATTTATTTTGTGGTGAAAGAAATATTCATAAGCATTACCTTTATGGATGAAATATAAAAGTAAAAAGGTTTATGTCACACAATGTAACCCCAAAATGCTAGTTGTTCTCCTCTATGCTTATGAACTAAATTAGGGGAAGTTAAACAAATTCAGGCTATCTCACTTTATAGAAAACATTCTGTCCATAGAACAAAAGGGAACTTTCTGTTTCTATGACTTATAGGCAGAAATAAAATTATATTTGCAATATACAGTTTTGAACATGATTCGAATTTCAAAATACAATTCCAACTAACTCAGCTAGTTCACTCAATAGAAAATGAAACTCTTAACTTTTCAAATGTAAATGAACCAAAGAGTATAGATTTCATATCTAATTATCTATCAATGTATTATGCAGTATGTATGTACTTATCTATGTATCTAGCCAGCTACCTATCAATCCAAGTACAGCTATGAATAAACTAAAATATAGAAAAATAGTAGTGCACAAGCTTACTTAGCTATTATCAAAATTACTCGTTTAAAATAATTTTCAACTGCTAAACACAAACAGTATTGGGAAAGGAATATACAGCTCTACTGCTTCTAGTCTTCTTTAATAAACACGGTAATATTGAAAATATATATATGGCCTATTATATTGTATTAAACTTTTAAGAAATTATTTTCCCTTTATGTATATTGTACTTATATAGTACATAATGCATATTATGTATTTTTTATATACAAGTTTGTATGTATGTGTGTATACACTCACAAATGTGCATGTACACAAACTCACCTACAATTTATATATATATATATATATATATATATATATATGAGAGATATTAAGAAATTTGTGAGATCAAATAAAGGGAAAAAGAACAGAACTGATCCATGAACTGGAGGAACCAAAGGAAAATAAGACAGGTAGCATGGTTTTTGTCCTGTTCTGTCCCAATATTCTGTTCCTCTTAACTCCTGTATAAAACATATTGAATTTATCTCAGACCTATGAGACAATAATGTGATGAAGACTAGAGAAAAAAAGAAGAAAATAACTATTCACTCTTCCATGGATGTTCTTATAGTACTGGCCAAGTTAACTCTCTGCCTATGCCTTCAGCTAAGACAGTCATTGACTTGGGGACCTACGGGGATAGCCCCTTGCATAAATATTTATGGCATGGGGCACCAGCAAAAATAGGGATGATATTTCTAGAGAGTACAATGGCACCTGTTTAAAACAACCCATGAATTCAATACATAAACATTAAAACCGTTTTTTGTTTGATATAAATTTTGAACCCGGGAATTACAAGACTGGAATTAGCCATAACTAGTCTATTCTAAATATTTCTAAATATTTTATCAAATGTTCTGTGTAGTGTTATGGATATTATTGCATATGTTATTGAATCCAGAGCAAGTAAACCTCAAAAAAAGGACTGAAATAGGACCTGAATAAGTTGTTGATTGTGTTATTTCTATCAAAAACTATAGAGGAATTACTGGTTGGAAAATTACCCAGTGTGAGGAGGAGGACTGGCTAAATCTTTTAGAGTGCATTTAGGGAAATATCCAGGCTTTGAGAAAATATGCATGCCAAACTACCAAATTTATGCAACAGCAAACTGACCACAAGAAATGGAAAAAGGAAAATGTAGGGGCTTACACTAACATTTTAATAGGAGTACATCCCATTTTCTGTAATTGCATGTATTTGTGTATTATCAAGTTTAAAGGCTTAATCAGAAGACGATAATGCAGAGGCTGGGGTTGTGGCTCAGTTGTAGAGCGCTCACCTCGCACATATGCATCCCTAGGTTAGATCCTCAGCACCACATAAAAATAAATAAATAAAATGAAGGTATTGTGCCCAACTACAACTAAAAAATATATATATTTTTTAAAAAAGATGTTAATGCATTTCAAATTTTATGAGCTCATTAGAATCATGCACATTTAAGTAAATGGGGTATGTTAATTATACAGCTAAAATGGAATATGATATATGGTTTTGAAAGAAAGAGAGGGAAAATTTAAGGACAATGATTGGTGAGGGAGAAAGGAAGTGACAAATATTTTCAGAAGAAAAGCAAATGTAAAGGAGATGCAGACTGAAGGAAATCCTTGGAGGGTGAGAGATTTTATTTCATTCTATTAAACTTCATTTCCTCCTCAGCTATTTGTAGTTTGTCAACCCACTGATTAAATAAAAATCACTAATATAATGCAAATAAAGTGGAAGTCAGTTTTTGTGCATTCTTTTATATATATATATATATATATATATATATATATATATATATATATATATATTAAATTTAATTACACATGTGCTTAAACTCTTAATATGGGTAATACATAGTCTGAGAAGTTCCTAGATATCACCCCTTAATTTTCTTTCATAAAAGTATTTACTTGTACAAATAAAAACAAAGAATATGTTCACTTGCAATAATTATAATGAGTTCATCTTTTATTTTATTTTATTTTCATAAAAAACGTATGTGGAACACAATGGAATATTACTCAGGCATAAAAAAGAATGAAATTTGGCAATTGTTGGTAAATGGATGGAACAGGAGAATATCATGCTAAGTAAAATTAGCCAGTCCCAAAAAAAACAAAGGCCTAATATTCTCTCTGATAGGCAGATGCTGACTCACAAGAGGCAGGATGGAGGGAGGAGTGGAGCTTCGCTGAACTGCACAAGGAGGAATGGAAAAAGGGAGGGGAATGGGAATGGGAAACACAGTATAATGAATCAGACATAATTTTCCAATGTTCATATACATATGCATGACCAGTGTAACTCCACATTATGAACATCCACAAGAATGGGAAGTTACACTCCATGTAGGTATGAAATGTCAAAATACATTTTACTGAGATGTATAACTACAAAGATCAAATAAAAAAAGGTATTAGAGTTGCAACAAAGAACAACACAAATTCAGGTCATAAATACATCTACATTTAACTTAGACATTATGTGTATGAGTGTGTATAGTAGTACCTAAAATTATATTGAAAAACACAGTGTTTCCCCCCTTTACTCTTATTTGGATTTGAGAGAGGCATTTGATTTAATATAGTATATTTAAAAATGCTATTTAGGGGTGCTTACTCAGGTTCTAATAAAATAGAAGATTTTCAAATTACATTTTATACAAGTATAACTAACAGTGCAAGAAAATAGACAGTGAGATTGTTCAGCTACTTCTGAATCTATTAAACTATGTTTTCATTATCAGTCTAGGCTAGCAATGAGCTGACTCTGTACTTTGGGCAAGGCACCTTAATTCTTTTGGACTCATGTGTACATATTTATTAAAGAAAGTATGTAGGGCTGGGGATGTGGCTCACGTGGTAGCGCGCTTGCCTGGCATGCATGTAGCCCAGGTTCGATCCTCAGCACCACATACAAACAAAGATGTTGTGCCTGCCTAAAAACTAAAAAATAAATGTTAAAAAATCTCTCTCTCTCTCTCTCTCTCTCTCTCTCTCTCTCCACTCTTTCTTAAAAAATAAAGTATGTAAACCAAAATTATAGTGCCTTTGACATACTATATTTTATATAATAAGATAATTAAAAAATAGAAACACAAAGTCAATTAGTGGACCATAGAAGCAATACATTCACCAATGTCAGTAATAAAGAATGATAACTATACCCTACAAAAAGAATCAGGATTTATCTGTATAATTTTTTTCATGTACATTTTTAAATTTTTATTAATTAGCTTCAATTAGAGTCATATAACTTCTTGTTGTGTAACGTTTTTGTGGATTCCTATCATGGAGTGCAATTGGCAATGGTAAAAAATACTCTCATTTTTAAAGCCTGATCAGAGGTTACCCTGCTGACAACTTAATCTTCTGTAAATGAAATACAGGAATTGTTTTAGAATGAGACAATCTACAAGCCTCCATTCACACATAAAGTTTACATTTTGTATTATGAAGAACTGAGTCATTGAAGACTATATATATATAGACACACACACACACACACACACACACATACATACAAAATGCTTTGTTCAATCTTGATGCCTTTATGTACTTAATATAATCTAGATTAGAATACTTGAATAAGGAAGAATCTGATTAGGCAGAGAGATGGTAGGAATGTATAGAGTGAGAGATTAAATATCACTATAAAATTCAGGAGAAAATACAGGCTTTTTAGAATTTAAATATCAATAGTCTCTTATGATATTCTGTTTTAAAATGTGAAGTAATGCTTTGGAAATTTTTAAAGTATATTTATATTTTAATCAACTATAGTCAAATTTTCTCATATTACAATATTTATGTTATCTTTTGTGTGCTTTTGAATTTCCTATACATGTCAAATATTTCTGAAGAAAGAAAAGTATAAGTTTTGGTATTGTAAAATGTAAAAATATCTGTTAAAATATCATGCATATAAAATGTTTTACAAATTTTAAAGAGTATTATCAAAAACCACATCACTTGAAAACGATTCAATAGTAAATTGAATACTAAAGAGAAATATAATTTAAAATGTACTCTCATATGAAATATAAAAAGATCATGATGTGTACCTAAATTACCCTTGTGATGGAACACTGTAGACCAATCCAAGGAACTGTACCAGGCTAACAGATATAAGAATAATATTAAAGAAAACATATCCACTCATGTTTTATTCCAGGCTTTATGATTTCACAGGACTCCTTTTTATATTATTGGAGAAAATACCCCCCAAAACAATAGAACATCACTTTTTTCAAATAAATGAGATCTTATTTGCCATTAGAGGAAATTACTATTTATAAACTCTTGGCTCTTCTTGCCAAATACTCATATTTAACAAGTATTTTACATAAAATCCTCAGTAAAAATGTGTACAAGTATTTTTTTACCTACATAGAAGTTATTTTAGATTGAAAGTTATGTTAGCTATAATAAAATCAAATATGTACTTAAGACTATAAACCCTCATATGCAGCTTGTATATTTTGTATACTATAAGTTTTATCATTTTTAAGAAATATTTTATACTTAAGCATCTACTCTTATTAACAAATATAAACCTTCTACAAGAATAGTGTTAAATGTAGTTACTCAGATACAATATTTGGATATTAATGAGTTAAATTTAAAATCTTAGGCAGATGTAATAGGAGAAAAAGTTATTTTCATTTTCATTTATAAACCTTTGTTCAGTAGTGGAACATGAACAAAAATAAACTAAAAAACAAGAAAAAAAAAAAAGCCTGGAATCCTGCCCATGAAGCTACCAGGTTATTAGATACTAATCCAGTTGCTAAATCTTTGTGAATTCTGAATTGCTAATTAACAGAATGGGGATTTAAAGTTTTATTTCCCATGCTTCTTAAAAAAAAGCTTTTTGAAAGATCAAATGAGATAATGCTTCAGAAAAAATCTGTCAAATGCATTTTGTAATTCAAAAAAATCCAAGCAAAATTGTCCAATACTGCCTGCACTATTATTCCTTTCCCTTCTCATAGAAATGTCTTCTACTTGCTCTCATTTGAGTGACAATTCAATAGAGCTGAAGGTATCCATGACAATGCAATGAAATAATTGTTCTCAGTAACTTGTTATGTAATAAGAGACTCTAAGGTACATGTAATTGAAACTAAATAGGAAGTTTACACTAAATAGCAGTTTTATGTTACAGCTCTTATCATGAAAGAGGTCACATATAATAACCACATCCTCATATAATTTAGCAAACAAACATACTGATTAGTTGACTAGGAAATACCTACCCACTCCAGACATTTCAGGAACACTGGCAGTATATAAGTCTTTTGTAAATATTGGCTCATTGTCATTGATATCATGAATTTTAATGATAAAATCTGATTCTGGTTCCACCTGCCGACCAGTCTTTCGGTCTATAGCCTTGGCTCAAAGAATGTAGAGGGATTTTTCTTCTCTGTCTAATTTCTTTGCAGTGTGAATGTCTCCTGTATTTTCATCTATGACGAACAGACTGCCAGCCCCATCTCCTGTTAAAATGTATTTTAAATTTCCATCTCCTTTATCTTGGTCAGTATGAAGCTTCAAAGAGGTAAAAAAGAAGAGTTCTGTAAACACATGCATTATTACAGTAAAAATAATTTTGGCATATCAACTAGACAATATCACTACAAATATGCTATCTTATTTTCATTGAGTGGAAACTAAACATTTCAGGTTTTGTTTTGCTAAATATTTTTAACAATTTCATTTATACATCATACGAAGCTAGATTGAAATAAAAAGGAAAATAAATGTATCTCTTTCAATGCATAGTATTTGAAAGATATTTAAGTAGAACACTACAAAGAAATCCTTGTTACCTCTAGAGATAAAAAAAATCCATTAACTCAGATCTTGAGTTTTAAATATCAAGTAATCATTGTAATATTTAAAATAATGAAACTCAAAGTTATGGTATAAGGAATTTCTGAACTTGATATAATGCTAAGTTTAAGATGAATAAGTTAATTTTAAATTGATTTTATCACAATCCAATATAACATTGTCAAACCGCAGACTCTGTATACAGGAAGGCCAGTCAGAGAGAATTTCAAACTCATATTTTCTGTATCACTTTTGAAGAGTACCTTTTCAATCACAATGTTCTCACTTGGAGAAAATTATTTTGTAGATATTTTAAATTTAAAATGAAACAAAACATGACTTTCCTCTTTGTCCATATATTTTAGGTCTTAATAGAAATAAATATTTATTCACAAATTATTTTCTTTCAAAAACTACCCTTCTATAAAATAACTTCTTAATGTAGAAAGCTTACCAATGAAAATTTAAAACAGTTTTATAATCAAAGAAACTTTGATTTGTAAAAGTTTTAAAAGTTTTGGCAATTCTTTAAAAATCAAATTGAGAAATAATAATTGTGTATGTTAAAAAATTGTGGGTTATGATATGATGTTTTGATGTATGTTTATATTGCAGAATTAGTAAATAATTGTAGATTAATTAAATCAGGCTAATTAACCAATCCATCATCTCAGGCTTATCATTTTTCTTGTGTGGTAAAGTCATTTACAAAAAAATCGATGGAGAAAGTGTGGTGTTATTTAAATGGTACAACACTTCACCTATTCAGGAATAATAATAATAATAATAATAATAATAATAATAATAATAATAATAATAACTTAAAATGCTCTTTATTTCAAAATTGCTAAAACTGTAGATTTTAGTAAGACTGGAATCCTAACTAGTCTCCCCTTTTGGGGCAGTCTTACACCACATTCATCACAATTCTTATTGTTCTGAACTTACATATTCATCATGTCCAAATCCATCTTTGAATTGTTTGTTAATATAAATGCTACTTTTTATGTTAGTTGAAGTTTGAAACTTGTTTCCTTTTTTATCCTTCTTTGTTTTAAACCTATTAAAAATGATCGTCATATGTAATCTGTCATTCTTTGAAATACTTTCTTCATCTGTCTTCCCTCCTTGGCTAATACTCTGGCTTTTCCTCCAACATACTTCACCAGATCACTGCAGTAGTCTCCTGATCATGCTACCTCTATTCTTGCTCTATTTAAAAAAAAAATTCACTTTTCTACATCACAAATATAGACATTTTACTAGAAATTAAAAATCTTCAACAAGGCATAGTGTTTATGACCATGAACTTAAAGTCCTACAAACTAGGATTAGTTTCACGCAAATTTAAGTATTATATTGGGAACATCCTTTTGCTTTCTTATTTATTTAATGATTTAAGCCTTCTCCATTGAAAAGGGTTAATGTCAATATTTTAAAATAGTGTTTACATTATTGTCATTATAATTTGCTGATGTCTAGTACCTCATTCAAACATCCATAATGTGGCCCTTCATCCTGGAGGCTCTGCCACTTTGCCCCTTTATTCCTCCCATACATACCAATTGTTTTGTTTTCCATTGTTTGTTTAATTTCATTTCTCAGGAAGCCTTTACCTCTTTTCACAGCTGGTGTTTACATATGTATCTTTCACCTTTAGACACCTTCCACTCTTTTTTGATTTCCCCTAAATAAATAATTGGCATATCTCATTTTGACATTTCCTTTTCAGGGCAACTTCTAATGTAACACTTTACTCCCCACCCTGACGTTCATCAAGTTAAGTATAATTTTGAACCATGCTTCTAAAAGGTAAAATAAATTAGGAAAACATAGATATCCATTTTAAATAACTCAATATATATTTCTTCTCTCTCTCACACACACACAAACACACACACATATATTTATACATGTATATTCATAAGAAAACCAAATGATAATTCTCTTTTTATTTTTTTAATATTTATTTATTTATTTTAGTTCTCAGCGGACACAACATCTTTGTTTGTATGTGGTGCTGAGGATCGAACCCGGGCCCCACGCATGCCAGGCAAGCGCGCTAGCGCTTGAGCCACATCCACAGCCCCGATAATTCTCTTTTTAAATAGCAAAATTTATTTATCTTCTCAAATAAATAGAAGGATTTGTCTATCATTGATTAATTGAAAAAATCAGAACAGAAATAAATTACATATTAGAAACCTCTAAAGTCCATAATATTTTATTGAAGAGTGATTATTATTCCTCAAAATATTTACAAAAGTATTTTGTATATTTATCTTTGTATCACCTGTTCTTTTACTTTAAGAGGAGAAAAAAATGAAGAAAATTATTGGAAAAAGATGACGGAGATGGATGGGTAAATAGAGAATAATGTAATTATGAAAGTCTGTCAATTTGGCAAAACTTGTAGAATTAACTGAAAAGTTCACTTTATTGAGTTGGCTAGGCTAATTAATGTACAAGAAAATCACCTGGAGCCATCAAAATTCTGGTCTACATAAATGTTGAATGTAAATCTTTGATTAAGCAACATACTTTTAGGTAGGATATTAATGGTGCAATACAGTTTATTTTTTCATGGATATATGTCATTATTTTTCATAAAAATAAACAACTACACATAATATTTATTAAATTTTTAATTTATCTTTAATTTTTAAGCTATACATACTTTATGCATATTAGGAATAAATTTGTATTGATTTCTTGAAACAGGAAAACAAAAAAAAAGAGTCTGAAACCACATATAAATGAATTATAAAGTATCTCTTCACAGTTATATTCTACTGTTCTCTGCTTCATGCTTATTATACCTACAGGAAAAGAAATGTAGTCCTGTATAATTTTAGAGTGTAAGTATGGAAGTGTCACTGTGATGCTGCAATTTGCTTAAGGTCATGGTATACTAAGTACTGTGGACAAAGAATAGATCATTTTTTCAGTGAAATCTATTTAATTCTTAAAGAAATTATTGATAAGCAACTTAGCTACATAGCAGAAAGTCTAAATGATTGTAATAAACTCTATAAAAATTTTGAATACATATGAATATAAAATAAAAAATAATTTTACTTTTTTTCTATGTCATTTCCTGTTATTTTCCAATGTGTTTAACATAATGGTATTATTTTAAGGAAGTATTTTCTTGCCTTTTATGATTTAAGTAATGTTCAACACTTTATTGTGTTGTATTGATCTCTTCATGAAATTGAACTTGTAATTCTCAAACAAAATTAGATATGATTCTATATCCTGTTTAGATTAATGTTTAAATACTCATGGAAATACCTTCACTTTCAGTTATTTTATCCTCATTCAAAATACATAAAAGTCTGGAAAATGTTTACATAAACACAATAGCTTTCATAATCACTCCTATTTGAATGGTTTTATAATCAGCGTTACAATGTCAAAGAAATGGAGCATTACACATATTCTTTACACAGAAGATATTGACCAAGACAAATTGAAACATTCATGAAATTATAGGATATTATAAAGAAGTATATTGTTTGAGTGTAATTTAATTTATAAATAAAAGATTTGCAAAAATGGTAAAATCATTTTATTCATTTTACTATTGAGATTGTAATAATGGTGATTTTATTTTTTTATATCTACCTGATCTAATTTCTTCCAAAAGATTATATATATATATATATATATATATATATATATATATATATATATACTTTTTACCTTTTTATTAAAATATGATTTCAGAAATTTTTATATAATACCATACATACATATTAAAAGGTCATTTTTTGCTATTATTTTTAGTATATTTTTAAAATTTATTTTTAACTGATACATAAAAATCATACATATAAACACAATATTAGTTAATAGTTAATACACATCTACATTGTGTTTGTTTAAATCAATTTAAACATACTTATATCCTTGATTATTTATTATTTCTTTATGGTGAATACTTCAAAAATTTGTTTTTATAGCTATTTGTAAACTTACTTTATTTATAATCAACCCAGAGTGCAATACCATACCAGAGCTTTTTTTAATGTTTTACTGTAACTTAGTACCTATTGATCAATCTTTCTCCATTGTTTCCCACATGTCTACTCTAAAAGGTTGAGGTATTTTGTAAATGAAAAGAAAATACTGAATGGTAGTGAAAAATGGTTGTAAAGGTCAGGTATGACCATGCGACCACTTGGAGAAACAAGGACATACTTTTTGTGACTCTTTTTCCTTATTTTGTTGAATGTTTTTGTGAGTATCTGTCAAATATTTCAAATAAACTTGTTTTATTCACTCCATTATCATGTAATATTAAAGATGGTGACCTGAAATCTTACAATTTAATTATTGCTAATTATATATCATGGCATTTATGTTATAGCATATTATTGAGAAAATAAACAGAACTCAAGGGTGGAGGTAACCTCTGGGGAAGGAGTTACTATTTTATTGTAAGCAGGGTTGCTGTGTCATGGTAGGTGGGATTATGACCTTGTTTCTGTTTTATTTGAAGATAATGTGTTGTGTAAAGAGATGTCGCCTGTGAATGTCAATTTGGCAAGGATTGGAATTTTGATGGTAATTTCATGTGTCAACTTGACTGGCTTGTCCAGATATCTGGTAACAAATTATTTTGGATGTCTGGGTGAGGATGTTTTGGGATGAGATTAACCTTTAAATCCATAGACTAAGCAAAGGGTATTGCCCACCACCTCCACACGGGATGGTCTTCCTTCAACGCCTTGAAGTCTTGTGTACTAAAAAAATCTTGAGAAAGGAGGAATTTACCCTGTCTGACTATGAGTTGACACAGCAGGCTGGTTATCCTTTGGACTCAGATCCAGGATAGGACTTATTCCATTCATTGTATTCTTTTAGTCTCAGTTGAAAATAATATTATGGGTTCTCACCAGCTGCAGCCTCCCATATCTATACTTCTCAAACTCTACAATAATGTAAGTTAATTTCTTGCAATAAATTGACATATATTTGCTGTTTCTCTGGAAATCTCATATAATCTAAATTCAATTTTTTAAAAAATATAAATTGTAAAATCAAAACAAATTCAATAACAAATCATTTTCAAAATAAGGAGTGAGGATTTTTGGTTGTTTGTTTAACCTTTTAAAAAATGACTTTAAGACATAAATTGTATTCAATAAAAAGTGTACATTTAATTTATAAAATATTATAATTTTGACATGTATATATCTGTCATTGATATGTTTTTTAGTTGATTACCCAGTCTGACTATGAGTTGATACAGTATAAAGCATCATAATTGCTTTAGACTTTGCTTAAAATGCTGGAAGTCCAAAATATAACAAACTCCATATATATAATATCAATAGTCCTTGTATGTTCTTAAATATATCTTCTTATTTTATATTATCTTATTTTGTTTGTAATGAGGAAAGGCATAGATATTAGCTAAAATAACTAGTACAGTACAGTATTTTTGATGATTTCATGTCCAAATACATTTCCAAAACATTTTCAAAAATGAAATATTTCATTTCAGTACAAAATTTACATTTTTTCTAGCTCCCACTTGTAATCTCAGAGTTTTGAGAGGTCAAGGCAATAGGGTCACAAGTACAAAGCCAGCCTCAGCAAAAGCTAGGTGATAAGCAACTCAATGAGACCTTTCTAAATAAAATATACAAAATAAAGCTGGGAATGTGGTTCAGTGGCTGAGTGCTCCTGAGTTCAATCCCCAGTACCTTAAATAAATAAATAAATAAGCAAGCAAACAAATAAATAAATTAATTAAATTTTTCTCATTTGTTTCAGGTAAGTCAATTTATATATTTAAATCAACTCATATGAAATATTGCTTCATGACTACTATATTAGAGCTTGAATGTGTAATAAATGCAAACTCAATATAATATTATTACTATGTGATATCTTTACACCATAAGGATTTTGTGCTTGTGACTGGGCATGGTGGTATACACCTGTAATCTTAAAGAGGCAGGAGGCTGAAGCAAGAGGATTGCAAATTTGAGGCTAGCCTCAGCAATTTAACAAAACACTGTCTCAAAATTAAAATTAAATTAAATAAAGGGTGAGGGATGTAGCTTGTGGTAGAGAACCCATGGATTGAATTTCTAGTACCTGGAGGGCAGCAGGGGGTATTCCTGCTTGGTTTAAGATACAATTGACTGAACTTGAGTTTTCTGGGAAGAATTTTATGGCACAGAAGTGGCACAAGCACAGAATTGCAATCCTGCCAGATACAGAATTCAGGGATGTAATTGTGACATCAATATCCTAGACAGTATACAAAGGTAGAAAAGTCACAGGGAAGAGAACAACCTTTGGGAGCCCTGTGTTAACTGGGCAATGTTTGGGCCATTAAGGCAAGGACGCCCCGCTCTGTAGTTCTGAGAACTTCTGGGAGAAATTCCCTGGTCACAAAAAGTCCTGATAATGCTGGACCCCTGACCTAGCACACAACTCCAAGTTCAAACGTAGCCTCTGGACATGGGCATAACCTACCAAGCCCAAAACACTTATTTGTTTCCCCTCTCATCCTATCCACCATAAAGTAAATCAGGCTGTACTGATATATATGTAAATATAAAACGCAGGATTTTTCTTTATTTGAGGTCAGACCCAAGTGGTCTGCTCAATCCACCATTTACAATATATATATATGAATTTTAATAAAGTAAAAATAAAATAAACATATTCAAACTCAGCTTTAAATCAAGGCTTGACAGCACATTGTATTACCTACAATGTCCAGAATATGATAATATGAAAAAGCTACAAAAATACAAGATACTATTATACTATTATATTATCTACATATAATTCACATATTTTGAAATAGGTGTACACAGTGAATTATTATCATATCCACACATAATTAAGGCAGGTAATTGCAATAAATATAATGTTAACAGATGTGTACATATATTACTGCACACATGTAATATCATTGTGTTTTATACTTTTGATTTATGGAGAAATTTCTAAAAGAGTAGATTAGTTCAAGTATATCTCATATCTAGTTTCTTCTTTATTAACATATTACATTAATATACTATGTTTTTTATAATTAATGAGCCAATACAGACTCATTATCGTTAACCAAAGTCTATATTGTATTCCCACTCCCTTAGTTTCTTCTTAATGTCTTTTAAATGACACTTATTTCATTCACTATTCTTGTCCCTTTAGTATTTTGTGTACAGTGAAAATTACTCATGTTTTTTTCGTTTTTCAATCACCTTGACAATTTCAACTATATGTCATGTATTTCATAGAATGTCCTTCTCTCAGAGTTTATCTGTGTTTGTCTCTCATAATTAGTTTCAGATTATGTGTTCTAAGGAGATACATAAAAGTAGTAAATGTTCATTTCCACCTCATCCTATCAAGGGTACTATAAATATGTCATGTAATTATTTATATTAATCTTGATTTATCACCTAGTTCAGACTAGTTTTTAGTTAGTATTTCCTACATGAAATTACTCTATTTATCCTCTTTTTTCTTATCATATTCTTTGGTAAAAGAAAACTCATTATTTGTTGCCAACACATAGATTAAAGATTTGTATTACACCTGTTTATTTGGGTTAAGTATTAAATGTGGGGGAATTGCTCAGCATGGAAGATTTGTTTTTTTCCCCAATTTATTTAGTCAATCTTTCATTTATATTACATTGGATTCATGGATTCATATTTCATGTTTTGAGTTATATCTTTTTTGTTGTTGTTGTTCTGCAGTTTCTCCATCTTAGTTCAATGAGAGCTCTTTCAATGGGTTCTATTTTCCCTTTGGCATACACCATTATCATGGTTTCTTTTTCTCTGTATGTTCACCTCATACTTTATGGTACTACAAGATGCTTCCTTGTATATTTGTATATATCTTGTATATATCTTGTATATTTCTTGCTCTAATCAGAAAATCATCCATTTCTTTGATAAGCCCCGGTTCCTGAGAAAATGGCAGTAGAAAAAAAGATATGGTTGCTAGGTGTATTTTTGCTGCTGGGGTGTTATTATGTACCTTCATAGCTTCCCAGCAAAATCATATATATATAAACATACACACACACCCACACACACACACACACACACACACACACACACTGTATAAAATTCAAAAATAAACCTACAGGCATGCCATGACTTATATTTAGAAAAAAATGCACCAATACAATATAATTGCAGAAGAAATCACAGTAATTTTACCTTAGCAACAGTATATCAGTAACTTTAAAAATGAAGACACTTCACCCATAACTCATATTGTTTACAAATATAAATTATATATGTATCATAAATTAAACAATAAATTTCCAATGAAAATATTTATAAAACAGGAACATGAACTCGTGACATATAGGTCGGAAAACATTTCATGAAACACCCATTGTCACTAAAAAAAATATAAACACAATGTTTGCTATTTTACTAAAATAAAAATCAGTTCATCAGAAAACATGTGTTTTGTCTTCTGTTATTGTATATATGCATATTTAGGAATTTCTCTTCTAAGAGATCTGATCTTTTTGTGATTATATATTATTTCTTATCTCTCATAATTTAATTTGATGTTGGCTGTATATTAATGAAGCTACTTCAGCTTTCTTTTGATTGTCATTAACTGAGTAACTTTTTCATTAGTATATTATAGTTATACATAATATTGGTGCTAATTCTAACATAATTATATAAGCATAGAATATAATTTGCTCCAGTTTAGTTCCTAGTATTTTCCTTTCTCTCCTCTCTTATCTCATTTCCTCTACTCTACTATTCTTCCTTCTATTTATTCATAGTTTTTTTTAATTGGTGCTTTATAGATATACATTAAGTTGAGATTTACTGGGTTATATCCATTTAACTAAATAGGATAGCTTGTTCAATTTCATTCCAAACTTCCTCCCATTTCCCACCCTTGCTCCCTTCCCCTCTTTCTTTCCTCTATTCCACTGATCTTCTATTTTCATGATGCTACCCCTGGCACAAACACACCTCCCCCTCCCCCTTATTTTAGTCTATCTTCTGGGTACAAGAAAAAAACATTTGGCTCTTGATTTTAAGAGTCAGGCTTATTTCATTTACCATGATGTTCTCTAGTTCCATTTATTTTCCAGCAAAGGTCAAAATTTCATTCTTCTTTATGGTTAAATAGAATTTCATTGTGTATGTATACCACATTTTCTTTACCAGTCTATTAATAAACCCCTAGCTGGTTCTATAACTTGATGATTTTTAATTACCCTGCTATAAACACTGATGTGCCTGTACCAATATAAAACAACAATTTTGGTTCTTTTGGATAAATATCAAAGAATGAGATAGATGCATATTGATTCCATTGCTAGTTTTTTGGGCGAATCTTCATGATGCTTTCCAGATTGGTTGTACTAATTCACGGTTCCATCAATAATATATGAGTGTACATCCCTCTCCCCATTTTCACCATTATATTGTTATTTTAATTCTTTTTTAAAATATATTTTTAGTTGTCAAAGGACCTTTAGTTTATTTACTTATATGAGGTATTGAAAATCGGACCCAGTGCCTTACACATTCTATCACAGAATTACGACTCCAGCCCTTGATTTGAATTCTCAATAATTCAAATTTTAACTGCAGTGAGATAAGATCTCAGTGTAATTTTTATTTGTATTTCCTTGATTACTAAAGATGTTGAACTTTTTTTTATATATTTGTGATTTCTATTTCTTCTTTTGAGAAGTGTCTGTTCAGTTCTTTTGCTCATTTTTTAATTGGGTTCTTTGTTGGTTCTTGGTATTTTTTTAGTTCTTTAGATAGTCTACTTATTAATCCCCTGTCTGAGGAACAATGCCAAAGACCTTCTCCCATTCTGTAGCCTCTATCTTTCTGATCTTAGATTTTTTTTCCTTTCCAGTGAGGGAACTTTTTAATTTGATGACATCCCACCTATTGATTCTTGATTGTAATTCTTGTTAAAGAAGTTGGTGCTTGTGTCATTATTTTGGATTTCTGAACCCACATTTTCTTTTAGACATTAAAAAGTTTCTGATCTAATTCCAATGTTTTTGATTCAATTTAAGGTGACTTTTTATTCATCATAAAGATAGGAATCTAGTTTCATTCAGTTTTCAACACCGCTTGAAACACAGAGAAAACATAGAGTAGACTAACATCAAACAATGAAACTGAAGGAGCAATTAAAAATGTCCCAACTAAGAAAGCCAAAGATCTGGTGGATTCTTATCCTAGTTATACAACATCTTTAAAGAAGAACTAGAGGCAATCCTCCTCAAATTATTCCATGAAATAGAAGAAGAGGGAATAGAGCCAAATTCATTCTATAAAACCACAATCAAAACTAGTCAAAGACACATCAAAGAATAAAACTACTTCAGACCTATATCCTTCATGAACAAAGATACAAAAATCCTTAAAAATATATTGGCAAACCACATTCAAAAGCACATTAAGAAAAGAGTATACCATGATCATGTGGGATTCATCCCAGGTATGCAAGGACAGTTCAACATATGCAAATTAAAATAAATGCAACTCACCACATAAATAGAGTTAAGGACAAGAATCACATAATTATCTTAATAGTTGAAGAGAAAGCATCTGACAAACTTAAGAATACTTTTTATGTCTCTTTTTAATCTTCATTTTAAAGTGAATTTACTGTACACAACATATACTTGCCCTGTATTTTTTATCCACTCTCTCATTAGTGTGTTTAGAAATTCAGTTTTAAATTATAATTCATAAAATTGCATAAGTAATTATTATATCTGTAACATGGCTTGTCCATTGCCAAACCTTCTCTCTCTCTCACGCGCGCACACGTGCTTTATCACCATATGTCTAAATAAGTGCAGAGAGAGTGAGAGAAGGCTTCATGTATATAATAGAAAGGAATAAAGTTCTAAAATAAATCATAAGTTCTCCCTTAGAAAACAGAAAATTAAATTTCACAATCTAAAATCAATTCCTTAAAAGTCACCATCTACCAAAAATACAAATAGATTAAAATTTTAAAACAAAACAAAACAACAACAACAACACCACAAGAAGAAATATTTTAAACAGGACTCTAACAATTAGGGGAAAAAATCAACAAGTAATACCATTACAAAACAGAAAGAACTGGGCTAAAATGATTTTACTGTTGAATTCTATCAAACATTTAAAAAGTTTGTTACAAAATTTTAGAAACTTGTTCCTGAAAATAAAAGCAAAATAATAAATACTAACTCATTCTGTCAGACCAAAATTACCCTTAAACCAATTGCAATAAGCAATTAAAATTTGCAATTAATAACATAACTAACTTTTTAGATTAATAAAAATGTTTACATATATTTAATAAATATGTATAAGATGTACACAGCTCTCATAAAAGAAAAAAAATAAATGAAGAGGTATTACATTGTCATTAGTAGAAAAATTCGATATTCTATAGATGTCAGTTCTTCCCCACTTGATCTAATCATTACCAAATTTAAATGAAGTTATATGTAGATATAGACATACTAACTGTAAAATTTATGTGGGGAGGCCAAAGACTCAGAATTATCATCAAAACATTGGGGGAAAAAAGCTGGAAAACTGACAATAACAAATTTGAAGTTTTTCTACAAAATGTAATAATCAGGACAATGTGATGTTGTTGAAAGAACAAACAAAGTAATAGAAGAAAATTAAAAAGCTCAGAAATGGATCCAAGTTAATATATTCAATTGTTCTTTTGTAAAATTAAAAGAATAGCTTTTTTTATTAGTAATGCTGCAAACATGAGTATCAGCATTGAAAAATGAATCTAGATAGAGTTTACACATTTCACACACAAACACACCTCAAAATAGTCATACCCTTGTTTTCCCCAGTTTGTTCATTTCTATGACCCAATGCTCTTGTGAGAACAACAAAAAGGAGAAAAAATATATTTAGGGCTCACAGTTTCAAAGGTCTGAGTCCACTGATGACAGACTCCATTGCTCTGTGTCCAAAGTGTGGCAGAACATCACAAGGGAAGGTCTTGGTGGAAGAAAGCAGCTCATCTCACAGAAACAGGAACCAGAAAGAATTCTGCTCATCCGGGATATATAAATATAAACCCAAAAGCCATGTATGTCCCCAGTGACCCACCTCCTCCAGGAACTCCCTACCTGCCTATAGTTTCCCAGTTAAACCATATCTGTGGATTAATGCACTGATTAGGTTAAGGCTCTTATGAGTCTGTTATTTCACCCTTAAACTTTCTTGCATTGTCTTACATATGAATTTTTTGGGGGAACACCTTGTATCTAAACCATAACAGCCTTAAATGCTAAGGCAAACCTATAGATGTATAGAAGACAATGAGAAAAATCTAAATCATCTTATAATTGGCGATATACTTTAGGTACAAATGTATGATCCATAAAAAAAATCACAAACTGAATTTCATGAAAATTACAAATATGTTCTCTGTGAAAATTATTATTATCAGAATGAAAGAAAAAGACACAGTCCAGGTTGCAAACTACTTATCTGGCAGAAACCTCAATATAAATATATATAAATTGTCAGAGAACAAACAACCCAACTAAAGAAAAGAAAAAAAAAACTTAAGATCTCAGGAGTCACCTTACCAAATAAGACAAACAAATAAAATGAGCATATGAAAATGTACAACATTGAATTTCCTTAGGGAACTAAAAACTAAATGAGATACCACTTCATTCATATTAAAATGACCTAAATATCAAAGTCCTGGGAGCACTAAATGTTGATAAGGATGTCGACCATAGGAATTCTTGTTCATTGCTGGTATGAATACAAAATATTGAATCCACTTTGTAATGCAGTTAGGAAATGTCTCACAAAGCTCAATAGTCTTACCATATTAGCTAACCAGGTAATTATCTGAATATGTCAAAATACCCGTACACAAATGTTTATACAACTTTAGACATAATTCCCAATTACTGGAAGCAGCCAAGATATCCCTTGGTAGCTGAATTGATAACTGATTATACATCCCTAACAAAATATTATTCAGTAGTAAAAAGAAATTAGCTACCAAACTAAATAATACATAAAGGAACATTAAATTCAGATTACTACATGATAGGCACTAGTCTGCAAAATATTTTATAGACTACATGATTCTAATTTCATTACATTATCAGGAAGGCAAGAGTATAGAGAATAGAAAGATAGCCATTCTAAGACTAAATGAATGTTAGGAATGAATAGATCTAGCAAAGGGAACCTTTATGCATTGAGACTACTCTATAAGATGCTGTAATGGGGGATAAAAGGAACATGCATTTGTTGAATCTCAGATCTGTACAGGACAGAAACTGAATTCTAATGTGAACTATATGGACCATAGTAACAGTAATGTAACAATAATGATTCCAAACTAAAACAAGATGCTTATAAGAGACAACTGTGTGTGTGTGTGTGTGTGTGTGTGTGTGTGTGTGTGTAGGCATATGAAAACTCATTACTTTATGCTATCTTCTGTAAAACTAAAATTACTCTAAGAAATAAAGTTTATTGATAACTGAAGTTAAAAGTTAAATTGAAAAGAAAGATAGGTGTGTGAAACACTGAAAAACTTCTGTTCAGACATTAAAATGGAGCAGAGCCATTTTCTACATGGATTTTAACTCATGAGTAATCTGAAATAAGGCAAATTACATGGTACAGTGGAGTTAATTTTGAAATTCAAATACAAGTAAACTGGTGAGAATAATTAATCAAGAAATATTATTGGAGAAAATGAATTTGTATTAATATACTGGGGACACCTCACTTGATTTGTAAAGTTAATTCAGGAATTAGTAAGAAAAGTCCTGTTTTCTATCTTCCATTGTATACTTTTGAAAATAAGCTTGAGTTTATCCAGGTTGAGCCTGGTGTAATAAGCATTGTTTCAGAAAACTGAAATTGTGCTTAGAATATTCCGTTAGCAAATAATCACTGAATTTAAAAAAAAATGCATGAACATCTTCTGTTCAACCAACATACATAAACAAAGTTTCTTATACTCCTCACTTCCTCATGTTAAATGGCTCAAGATAATGCAGTTTTAAACAAGGATCAATGCCATATTAATGCATTTCAAGAAGCACTCCTACTGGATACAAACAATGATGAAAGGATCAGCCCACTTGGTTCTGAGAAAGCTTTTCTGTTTCCATAAGGTAAACACAAATTGACTTTGACATTTTTCATTTTGTTAAACTTTGTTACATTATAAAGAGCCCTTGCTCATCTGTAGGTAACTTTCCATAGAGAAAATGTTCATACTCATTCAATCCACACAGAGACTTCTTCCATTTTTCTATGCATTTTCAGAATGGCAATATCTTGCTGTCCACAGCTCAGGAACTCTCTATCCTTAGAATGCCATGTAGACTTCTCCACTTAACTGCCCCCTGTCATTGTGGCATAGAGAATAAGAACCAACCTACTGCCTATCAGAGTTAAGGAAGGAATCTAGGAGGGTACCCTTCCCTCCCCAAACATAATGTTTTCTAGTGGTTTAGTATACACAATCAAACTTGACTGAAGAACCCTACAACACGAACTGTTACTTGTCCTCTGATTTTTCACAGAGCAAGTAATCTTATGTTTTTGTGTAATAGCCCATGGATATGGAAAAAGAAAACTAGTTTTAAGTGATTACACACACTAGGAAAAATTTCACTGCTATACACTGTGTATGGGAGTTACTTTAGACCTGCACTGTGACAATTCTATTCTTTTTTCAGGATGCGTCAAAGTCTGCTATTTATTTTTCATTGGAACAGAATATGCAGGGTAAACTGGTAGTTTAAAATACCTGTTTACAGTTCCAAACTACATCTGGGTATGATGAGACAATCCTGTAATCCCAGCCACATGGGAGACTGAGTCAGGAGGATCACAAGATTAGTGCCAGTCTCAACAAATTAAGGAAGCACACAGCAGCTTAGTGAGACACTGTCTTGAATTATAAATAAATAGATAGATAGATAGATAGATAGATAGATAGATAGATAGATAGATAGATAGATAGAACTGGGGATGTAGTTCATTGGTAAACTCCTCTGTTTTCAATCCCCTGTACCAAAACAACCCCAAAACAAATGAACAAAAAAAAATCTATGGTAATATCCTGGGTCAATGTGTTTATAATATTTAGGATCCTATAGATTGACAGCTTGGTTTAATCAGTTGCATGTCTAAATTGCGTACAAACCTAGGGGGGATATAAATATTCTCTCTGATATCTTCTGCCAAAGCTACTCTGATACCAAAAATTTTTATTCTCACTTGGTGTTTCACAACTTGACCAAGATTTTAACTTGCATTTTCCCCCTATTTTGATTTCAGCAATCTTAAAGAAAAGGACAATTTTCTCATATCTAGTATGGATTGTGATGAAAAAAAATACAAATTTGGAGTCCAAATTAATTACTCACTCTATTATTAAAGATCAAACAAATGGATGAATTTAACTTTCTGCCAATAGTAACACCATATTTTTCTGAGAGACTCTCATAATACAAATAGGCAAAAACAAAACCTCAAGCAAACAAACATACAAAAAATCTTAATCCTTCAACTCTCCTTAAATACACTGCTGATTAATTTCTTCTTAATTATCTAGCCATACTCAGCTATCAACTATCACTAGGGGATACAGCTGACTAGTAGGCATTTTAAAAGGATAAAGAGGGCAAAATGACCTACTGTAGATAGACTCAGTTTTAGAAGTGAATTATACTGCACAAAAGTTCCAAGGGGCTGAGACAGCTGCATGATGAAGACTACAATGGAGTTTGTCAGCTTAGTGGTTGTGGCATCAACTGTTGTTAAAGCTGGGTGAACTATGAGTGTCTGCAGAAAAATGAGTCAGAAGATGACAGATTGCTGCATAGCACACAAACTGTGCTCTCAAAATATTTACTCCCAAGGGAGAATTAAGTCCTGTTCAAGTAACAATTATGTTATGTTCATTACTTTGCTCTGTTATTTAGGGTTTAATGAGATAATGTTGGTAAAAACTTATCTTAGTTCCTAACATATAACATGCCCTCAATAAATTAGAATTTGATTAAGACTGCTCTTTTGTTACTATTGTTCTGTAGTTTAGTTTAAGGTCTGGTTAGTGATGCCAGCTGCTTCACTCTTACTGCTAAGGATTGCTTTAGCTATTCTGGGTCTCTTATTTTTCCAGATGAATTTCATGATTGCTTTTCCTATTTCTGTGAGGAACGCCATTGGGATTTTGATTTGAAATGTATTAAATCTGTACAGTGCTTTTGGAAGTACGGTCATTTTGATAATATTAATTCTGCCTATCTAAGAGCAAGGTAGATCTTTCCATCTTCTAAGGTCTTCTTTGATTTCTTTCTTTAGGGTTCTGTAGTTTTCATTGTATAGATCTTTCATCTCTTTTGTTGATTCCCAAGTATTTTATTATTTTTTTGAGGTTATTATGAATGGGCTTGTTTTCCTCATTTCCTTCTCAGAGGATTTGTCACTGATATACAGAAATGCCTTTGATTTATGGCTATTGATTTCATAACCTGCTACTTTGCTGAATTCCTTTACTAGTTCTAAGAGTTTTCTGGTGGAGCTTTTTGGGTCTTCTAGGAATAGAATCATATTGTCAGCAAATGCTTAGCAAATAGTGCTAATTTAAGTTCTTCATTTCCTATACATATCCCTTTAATTTCTTTCATCTGTCTAATTGCTCTGACCACTGTTTCAAGGACTATGTTAAATGGAAGTGGTGAAAGAGGCATCCCTGTCTTGTTCCAGTTTTTAGAGGGAATGCCTTCAATTTTTCTCCATTTAGAATGATGTTGGCCTGGGGCTTAGCCTTTATGATGTTGAGATATGTTCCTGTTTTCCCTAGTTTGTCTAGAGTTTCAAACATGAAGGGGTGCTGTATTTTGTCAAATTCTTTTTCTGCGTCTATTGAGATGATTATATGATTCTTAACTTTGAGTCCATGGATGTGACGAATTACATTTATTGCTTTCCTAATGTTGAACCAACCTTGCATACCTGAGATGAATCCCACTTGATCATGGTGCACAGTCTTTTAGATATGTTTTTGTATTCGATTTGCCAGAATTATATACAGAATCTTTGCACCTATGTTCATTAGAAATATTGGTCTAAAGTTTTCTTTCTTTGATGTGTCTTTGCCTGGTTTTGGAATCAGGGTGATATTGGCCTCATAGAATGAGTTTGGAAGTGCTGCCTCTTTTTCTATTTCCTGAAATAAATTAAAGAGTATTGGTACTAGCTCTTCTTTAAAGATCTTGTAGAACACGGCAATATAACCATCCAGTCCTGGGCTTTTCTTGGTTGGTAGGCTTCTGATGGCGTCTTCTATCTCATCACTTGATATTGGTCTGTTTCATTTGTGTATATCTTCCTGATTCAGTCTGGGCAAGTCATCTGACTTAACAGACTGGTTGACCAATGGTACAGAATAAAGGACACATAGACTAACCCACAAAATTACAACTATCATATACTAGACAAAGGTGCCAAAAACATGCATTAGAGAAAAGATATCCTCCTCAACAAATGGTGCTGGAAAAACTGGAAGTCCATATGCAACAAAATGAAATTAAACCCCTATCTCTCACCATGCACATAACTCAACACAAAATGGATCAAGGACTTAGGAATACAACCAGAGACCCTGTGTCTAATAGAAGAAAAAGTAGGCCCTAATCTCCATCATGTGGGATTAGGCCTCAACTTCCTTAATAAGACTCCTATAGCACAAGAATTAAAACCAAGAATCAGCAAATGGGATGGACTCAAACTAAAAAGTTTCTTCTCAGCAAAAGAAACAATCAATGACGTGAATAGAGAGCCTACATCTTGGGAGCAAATTTTTACCTCTCACACATCAGATAGAGCACTAATCTCTACAGTATAAAAAGAACTCAAAAAGATAAACACCAAAAAAAAAATAACCCATCAATAAATGGGCCAAGGATCTGAACAGACACTTCTCAGAAGACAATATTCAATCAATCAACAAATATAAGAAAAAATGTTCATCATCTCTAGCAATTAGAGAAATGCAAATCAAAACTACTCTAAGATACCATCTCACTCCAGTCAAAATGGCAGCTATTATGAAGGCAAACAATAATAATTGTTGGCGAGGATATGGGGGGAAAGGCACACTCATACACTGCTGGTAGGATTGCAAATTGGTGCAGCCAATATGGAAAGCAGTATGGAGATCCCTTAGAAATCTGGGAATGGAACCAACATTTGACCCACCTATCCCTGTCCTCACACTATATCCAAAGGACTTAAAAACAACATATTAGAGGGACACAGCCACATCAATGTTTATAGCAGCACAGTTCACAATAGCTAAACTTCAGAGCCAACCTAGCTGCCTTTCAGTGGATGAATGGATTAAAAAATGTGGCATGTATACACAGTGGAATTTTACTCAGCAATAAAAGATAATAAAATCATGGCATTTGCAATGGATGGTGTTGGAGAATATAATGCTAAGGGAAGTTAGCCAATCCCGAGAAAACAAATGCTGAATGTTTTCTCTGATACAAGTGGCTGACTCATAGTGGGGTAGTGAGGGGGAGCATGAATAGATGAACTCTAAATAGGGAAGAGGGGTGAGAGAGAAAGGGAGGGGGCAGGGGATTAGTAAGGGTGGTGGAATATGATAGACATCATTATCCAATTTACATGTATGAAGAAATGAATTGGTATTAACATACTTTATATACAAACAGAAATATGAAATTGTTTTATATGTGTAATAAGAATTGTGATGCATTCCACTCTCGTGTATTTAAAAAATAAAACCAAGAAAGATGGCTCTTTTGTTATTTTTGAATTAAATCTACCAAATTTGATTATTATTTTATTTCTAATTGTTCTAAGTCATAAAAATTCAATTCTCCTTAAATCATACCTACCAGCATTCCTCTTATTTTTACTTTGCTTATTATTATTTTTATTCCATATTAGGATGTATTTTGCTCCTCACTAATTAATTTTTTAATATTTATTTTTTAATTGTAGCTGGACACAATACCTTTATTTTATTCATTTATTTTTATGTGGTTCAGAGGATTGAACCCAGTGCTTCGTGCATGCTATGTGAGCGCTCTACTGCTGAGCCACTACCCCAGCCCCATAATTAATGTTTTGTTTCTGTTTCTTTTTTTCCCTCTGTGAATGCTAATCTTCACTTCCTTCAATGTAATTGCATTGTAAATTTCCTAGGGTTTCTGCTTTCACTCATTGATATTTCCATTTTCTGCCTTTTTTTTTTACTTATTTCTATATTTTATATCATAGATGCTAATTTCTATAAAATTTTTTCCTGAAGAAAAATTAAATGGCTTTCCAAACTTTCTTTTCTCTGTGAAATGTAACTTGTTATTTTCTTTCTTTAAAATCATTTTATGCTTTTTATTTATGTTTCAGTATTTTGAATCCAAATTTTTTCTTTTTTTAGTTTTCTTTGCTTACATTGAACAGAATATGCATTTCAGAATATGCTCCATTTCCAATACTGACCAGAAGCTTATACAATTCTACTCTACTTTCTAAAACACACAACTCAAATAAGAGCAAAATGATAATACAAAATAACTTATATCAAATCTACAAACTTTGGAATAAACTCTCAGTGTGACTCTGAGTTAGACTCTATTCCCCATGAGGATCAGATACACTGTCCCTATTTATATCCTTTGGGTATTGAGTTTGTACCTCACATTTTATACAGAAACATAATAGATAAAACTTTGATTCCTTTTAAATATTTCTTTTAAATAAAGAACTGTCTTTCTTTGTCAGCAAATACAATTTCTATTCATGGAACAAAATTTCAAAATTGTCTTTTATCTAATAAAGTGCAAAATTGTGTGATTATTCTCTAATTCCTTTCTTAAACTAAAATAATCATTCTGTTACGTGTGTGTGTGTGTGTGTGTGTGTGTGTGTGTGTTTTCTTCCTAAATTTTTTCTCTCTCATCTGAAGCCATTACAAGGCTAATATTAAATGGCTATTGATGGATAGAAAGCCAAATGTGGTTTTAAATCAAGTTTTTCAAGTTTTAACACAATAATCATCTTATTTTTTTTTCAAAAATGAATAATGTATTAACCCTATTGGGAAAAACATTTTTTCTTGCCATATATTTATTTTTTATTTTAAAAATTTTCCTGTGACTATCTCATCTTATTTCTTCATATAAATTGTGGTACATTTAGGTATCTAATTCTAGCTTTTTATTCTTATGAATGAAAGAATGTAGGTGACTCCTTGTAAATTGATTATTTGACAAATGAATTAAGGGCAAATTAAGGAGAAAATCTTGACTCAAGGATAGCTTTAACAATAAATCTGTAGCTTAGGATTGCTGGGCTTATATTTTCTAGCTGTGATGACTAAAGCAACCTAAATTGCTGTATATTGTCATTTAAACTATGTAACAATCTGAGTTTATAAACTCAACATACCTGCTCTTGTAATCCAGAAAACCAACATCTCCATGACCTCCCTTGGAGTGAATCATCAGAGCTTAAAAGAAGATTTTAATAACTTACACTGAATATCCCAAACTCCTCCCTGATTTATCTGTACTTCTTGAATTTTTGCATACTTGAAACTGATCATAAAGATTTTATTCAGTAAAATCTGGTTAGTTTAAGTCTGATTTGTAAGTGCTTTCTGTTAGCTCAGATTGGTGATAATGGGCAAGATTGCATTGAAACCATAAGCTCTCTCAGGTCTCTTTTGTTATAGCAGGAACTCAGGACACTTATATTTATCATTAAGATGCAAAGCAGATGATGATCTAAATCTCACCAATTAAATTTAATGGCAGAAGACTTGAAAGCCAGATGCATAGGCTAAGTGAATGAATTAAAAGAAGAAAGTCAAAAAGAAGGTAACAAAAAAACTTTTATTTTCTAGCAATTTTTAGCACCCCTAGTACAAGCCTGATTATTCAGTGAAGGAATTGGTAACAGGCCTCTTCATAATTTTGTAGCTACATTAAAAATTATCTTATTTACTCGGGAGGTAACAAAAAATTGCTGACTACCTGAAAAAGTCTATAGGCAACTATGGGTCAAGAACACATGACTACTGAATCCTGAAGGTATTTTTTAATAGGTTAAAATATTCAGAAAAATATCAGGAGAAATACATTCTTAAATTTAATGAAATTGGTGAAATGTTGGAGTGCATTCTAAAATTGCAAAGTGTGATTAATGAGATTTTTCAGCAGTTCTTTGACTTTTATCTGATGCATAATTTTGATGAATATCATTATGTATAAAGGAGAATGTTCTCTACTCTTTACCTAGGGTCATTTCACTATATTTTCCATTCAATCACATTTAAAGGGAAACTTTGGATTGCCTTAGTATTCATTGATAGAAAATACTAACCAATATACAATTCTGGGAGTTAATCAATGTATCATTTCTAAGCTTCAAGAAATGGTTGCCATGACAAATTTCTTTTCACTATCAACTTTGGAATCTGTCTTTCTTCGTCAACAAATACAATTTCTATTCATAGAACAAAATATGAATTTGAGTGAATGCCTGAGCAAGAATAACCGTTAAAATACTTACAAAGCATGGTGACACAAACAATTCCAGAAAGCTCTTATAAGCCACTGTTCAATGATGTTAGACACAGCTGTGACCAAAGCATACATAGACCAAAGATCTAACAGAAACCAATCATGGATCCTTAGCAGAGACCTCAAATTTTCCACCACAGAAATTGCCTAAAGATATATATATATATATGTATATATATATACACACACACACACACACAAACGCACACACACTCACACACACTCACACACACTCACACATTGAAAGGCAATTGCTAACTAATGTAAAAAGTTTTTTCACCAAGAAAAGGTGTCAGATAAGACTGAAGGCAGAAAATACATCCTGTCCTTGTTAATAACAGAGAGATATAAGGATAAGGAAAAAGACACACAATGATGTATTGTTAAGAAGTATATCATGAGATGGCTTTTCCATCTTTTGGCTGAGTAAGAAATATCAAGGGAAGAAGTATTTCATGAGGATGCATTTCAGGAGGAGTCTACCACATAAGCACATTTACTTTTTTTAAATTTATTTTTTGTGGTGCTAAGGACTGAGCCCAGGGCCTTGCACGTGCTAGGGAGCACTTTACCATGGAGCCACAACCCCAGCCCCATAAGCACACTTACTAGCATGTTTTTTCATTGAAAAAAAGGCTGGAAATAGAGACACCCATTAACACCGTATTGCATCATTCTTCTTCAAAAATATTTTAGTCAGGTTTTTCTTTTTTTCTTCCTGCAATCAAAAGACCTGACAAGAAGTATTTTAGAGGAGAAAAACTTTACATAGGAGCTCACAATTTTCAGAGGTCTCAGTACCTAGACTTCACTGCTTACAGATTGATGTGAGGCAAAATACCATAAGGAAGTGTGTGGTGGAGTCAGAGAGTCAGGACATCACACTGGGAAATAGAGAAAAAACAGCTCCCCTAACCAAGACAAAATATAAACACCAAAGCAGTCTCCCAGTGACCTACCTACTTCAGCCACACCCTACCTACCTACAGTCATCACCCAGTTGATCCCTATCAAGGGATTAATACAGCAATAGTTTGAGGCTCTTAGAACTAATCATTTCACCTCTAAAATTTCTTGCATGGTCATAAACATGAGATTTTGGGGACAAGTAATATAAACTAATAACACACAGGCACTTTATTTTTTTCATGGCCAACACACTCAAGGGAGTGTTCACTCACTTGGTAAATAGCAGACATACTTGCAGATTATAAAACTGATTGAAAAAGAAAAGTAAATTTTGAACATTAGTTATTTATTAAAACTCATTCAGCATTGAAGAAAAATTATGCCCCCACTATCAGAATATTTTTATGATATTCATAGAATCTTATGCTATAGCCTTTTTCTGTGGTCAGGCAAGTTAATGCAGATTTATCATATTCTGTGGAGTTGCCAAGCAAACAAACAAGCCAGCATCAATATAACAGTTCATAAAGGAACCAATGCAAAGGCAGTGCCTCAGACAAGAGAGCTATTTGGGTTTCTTAAATGAAAAGCTATATTGGAACTCAAGTAATCACTGATGGAGAAATGGCAACATTCTTTTTAGCCATCAAATGATCTAATGTGTCTAGAGTTTCACCTAATTGCAACAAGGAAGAAATTGCTTTAAAATATCTGTGGTTTAAAATCTGTAAGGACCATAAGAGCATAGAGCACACGTGACATGACATCTGCTGCATACCAGAGGGCTTTTGAATACACTTAATTTTGTGCTCTAATTTTAAAATCAGTTTCATTAATCATGTAACACACACAACAACAGAAAAAAAAAAACATTAAAAATTTGGGGATAGCAAATTCCCTTCTTACAATATCCATGAGTATATCTCTTCCATTCAAGCACATGTTTGTTATCAATGTACAGAAAGAGTCAATAAATCATCTATGTTATGAACATGTTACACTCAGAACAGTGCTCTTTTCAAACTTTTGCTATTGAAAATGGGTAACTGGAAAGGCTTTAGGTTGGCTTAATATTTAAATAAAGACATCCTAAGTTTGAATATGAGAGGACATAAAAGAGGTTATATTTCAGAGCACTATAGTTATACATAGTAACCGGGGGTTTATCCTGAAAAAATCATACATGCATGGAATCTGACGCACTCCAGTTCAGTCCTTGGTCCTCACCCCACCCTTCCATTAAACCTCCCTTCCTTCCCCAACCACCACCTGTCTCCACCTGTTTTTCCCCTGCTCATTCAATTTGCCCACCTTTGATTGGTGCTTTACATACACATGCATCAAGTTAAAATCCCCTATGATATATTTATAAATATATGTAATATATGCACACAACATGGTTTTGTTTAATTTATTCTGCATTTCTTCCCTTTTCCCATCCTTCCTCACTCATTCTTGATCTCGTTCTTCTACTCCACTGATCTTCTTTATGTCTTTATATCTTCTTTATGCCTCCCACTTCTTTTCCCTCTAGCTTATTTTGCTCTAGCTTCCATAACAAGACCCCTAAATCTCAATAAATAAAACCAAGGATCAATAAGTGGGATGTTATCAACTTAAGAAGCTTCTGCACAGCAAAGAAAACAATTAAGAGCTTGAAGAGAGAGGCTATGGAATGGGAGAAAAATTTTCTCCTCCTGCTCCTTAGACAGGGGATCAATATTCAGAATATATAAACAAGTCAAAAAACTTAACACCAAAAACAAACCCTCAAATAACCCACCCCAAAAATGGGCAAAAGAATTAAACAGATATTTCTCAAAATAAGAAACATAAATGGTCAATAAATATGTGAAAAAAAATGATCAATATCCCTAGCAATCAAGGAATTGCAAATCAAAACTAAAATGAGACTTAATCCTACTCCAGTAACAATGGTAATTATTGAGAGTACAGAAATAATAATAGATACTGACAAGAATGTGTAGGAAAGTGTACACTAATACATCTTTGGTGGGACTATGCATTAGTACAACTGCTCTGACAAGGGTATGGGAATTTCTTTTTTTAAAAAAAAAAAGCTAGAAATAGAACCTTCATATGATCTAGATATTGCAGACCCTGTTATTTTCTAAAATAGTGAAATTCAGTGCAATATAGGTTAGATGTACCTACATTATTGTTTATAGCTGAGCAACTCACAATAGCCAGGTAATGGAACCAGCCCATATGCCTGTCAACAGATTAGTAGAAAAAGAAAATGTGGTATATGCCCAGTGAAGCATTATTCAACTACAAAGAAAAATAAAATTATGTTATTTCCTGTAACAAGGTAGAACTGGAGCATATCATGCTAAGAAAATAATCCAGACTCAACATCAAGAGTTGGATATTTTTCTCTCATATGTCTAATCAAGCACAACATAGAATTTTTAATGAAATATCATCTTACAATCCAAAATTAAGAATGAGAGAGCAGAGCAATTACAATTAAACATTTCTCCATTTTCACCTACTGTTTTCATCTATTCTTTCTTATTCAGGATTGCTATCTATATTTTGACATTTTCTAGACCCAAGGAATGCCTACCACCTAATTTTGTTGATATTGAATTGAGAAGTGCAAATTTCTAAAAATATTTTGGAAAGACTCAGGACTATAACATTTGTGATTAAATTAGGATGAGCAGTAAATGCAGCTCCATTACCAAGAAACAGGACCTGTCCTATATTCTTGAACTATTAAATCTCTCATTGGTCTGAAAAAAAAGGGGAAAGGTGAAAAATATTATTGTCAAGTGTCTGGGTAAATAAAATAGCTGCTGACCTTAAAAGAAATTCAATATCATTTTTTATTAGTTCATTTTAGTTCTACATAATATTGGGGTCTCATTTTGACATAATCATACAGGCATGGAAGAAAATGTGTTCCAGTTCAGTCCCCTGTACTTTCTCCTTTCCTCCCTTCCCCTATTCCCTTTACTCTATTCAGCAGATCTTTCTTCTATATATTTAGTTTTTTTAAATTAGTGCATTATATATATATATATATATATATATATATATATATATATATATATATATATACATAAATACATACATATGCATATAAAAATTTCAATGTGGCATATTCACATATGTACATAGGAAAGTTTGTTCAAATTCATCCCACTGCCTTTCCCTTTTCCTGAGCCTCTTCTCTCCTCCTCAATTTTCTCCTCCTCCTTTTCTCCACTGGTCTCACTTTTATTTTCATAGGATTTCCCCCATCTTTTCCACCCCCCTGTTTTTCCTTTGGTTTAGCCTCCACATATGAGAAAAAACATTTGACCTTGTCTTTAAACTGTTGTGAAAGTAAAAGTAATAGGTAAAAATAAGTAATGAATGAAAAAGGCACTCATAAAAGGATTAATTCCCAGGGAAGGCTGCAACTATGTGATTTCCAAGTGAATTTTTCACAACAAGACAGTAATACTCCTAGTCTTTCTTGTCATCTCATAACATCCACTGGCGGGTGGTGGGAGAAACCTCAGAACTTTGTATTGTCACAGAACAATACTAAACTCTCTCACTCTTCACAGCATAACATATGTGGTGATTTGATTAGGACTTTCCCCACTCTTTCAAATGTTCTATAATTATGTAGGAACTTGTGTTAGTCTGTTTTGTGAATACAATACCTGACAAGAACAAATTATTTGGAGAGTATGGTTTCAGTCCATGGCAGGCTGGACTCCATTGTTCTGATTCTCAGCTGATACAGAACATAATGGTTAAAGGGTGAGGTGGAGAAAAGTTACTCAAATCGTGGGGACAGGAAGCACAGAGATAGAGGCAGGATCCAGGGAAATAGGATATAATTCCCAAAGGCACACCCCTCAGTGACCCAACTTCTCCAGCCATGCCCCCTTCTACAATCACCACTCAGTAGAGTAGCTCTGGCAATCTGGGCACAGTATGCATACCTGTAATCCTAACAGCTCAGGAGACTGAGACAGGAGAATCACAAGTCTAAGACCAACCTCAGCAACTTAGTGAGGCCCTACACAACTTAGACCCTTCTTAAAACAAATAAAAAGGGTTGATAATATAGCTCAGCAATAAAGTGCCCCTCGATTCAGTCGTCAGTAACCCCTGCCCCCCAAAAGAGTGTTTCTTCAAATTATTGATAAATCTAATGAATTAATGCTTGGATTAAGTTGCCATTCTCATAATTTAATCATTTCATCTCATGCATTAACACATGACCTTTTTTGGGGGGACACTTTATATGATCCTCAGATTCTGAGTGGGAATAACATTCTAGGAATAACATTCCTAGGAGGTTGCCACCATGTTGACAAAGTCTTACTAATTAAAATATGAACACAAGGATATGTCTCTTTTATAGTCAGTTGTCCATAGCTGGAAATTTGTCTTGAAGGAAAAAAAATGAGTTCTAAATATACAAATGAACTCAGTAATTACCTTGGCAGAGCTATTAACAATGGCAGACAAGCCTTATCTATTATAAAGAAAAGGCATCATTTACCATTGCACTGTAGTTTTTAAAGGCTGTCGAATATGTGGCTTAGACAACAGACGTTTAATAGTTTGAATTGTTATATTAAACTTAAGTTAGAGTGGGCTTTGGTCATTGTTTTCTAGTGTCCTGGATATCACAGAGAAAAAAATTATTCTGGGTTTAAAGAGATAGATAGACAAACTGAATTACACCTACTAAGTATGGATCGACTAACTAGTATGCTAACTCTAAAAGCCAGTGTTGTGAAGCTGTTGCTGTGATGACTGGGATATTATGTTGTCTACACACAAAATGCATTTTAGAAATGGCAAGATTATGTCCTTTGGTTACCACCCCAGTCAGTGGGAACATATGAGCTTGGGAAAAATATTCTCTGACAAAGTCACATGATGAGCAAAGCCTTTGAAAAATCATTTACAGAATTAAATTCAGACTTATAAAAACAATAGTTTTCAAAAAATGAGAAAATATATTAAAATATAAACTGAAGTAATTACTTGATTTAAAAAAAATGACTGTGTAAATATCTAAAAAGAAAGCAAAGTTGGCCATATGAAACTTACACATCAAATAAATGCTCACATCAACATACATAGAAAAGTTCAGATGACTATAATTGATTGAGAAATAAGAGAATATAAAAAGAAAAGTTTTTTATTGCTTCTTAATCAAATATCATCATAGTACCACTTTCAACTGTATCTTTTTCCTTGATTCAAATGTGCCCAATAAACTTGTATGTTCAAAGGTGTAGACCCAATTTAAAAGACAAGGGGAAATTCACAAATTCTTGGAAATTTTGCAATTTTTCAATAATTCTTGTTGCATTGAACCAAATGTGGCATTACCCAAAGAATACATGATTTTAATAGAAAATAAAGTTGTAATTTGGATGGTAAGACAATTCATAAAACTAAAAGAAATTAGACAAATATGTAATTAGGAGACATATTACATACTTGATAGTCTACGCTGTATCAGCATTAAACATGCTGCCTTCTCTGGATGCTTCACATTAAATTCAGAAAATCCTAGGATTTATAGAAGCCTTTATTTTTCTGCAATGTTTTTCCTTCATTTTTATTGTAAAACATTAAAGTTCATTGTCTGTTGTATATCAACCACTCCACTTCAGAAAGCATAATGAGGCAATAATTTGGCTTTTACAGAGACACTATATAATTTTGATTCTATTATTGCTCAGTGAATTTGAAAATGTGACTGTTATTCTATTAAATATTTCCTGTTGTGCTTCAAAATATTTTTTTTAAAAAAAGTAAAACTTATGCATGTGAACTCTACAATTATATTTGCAATGCATTTTTCTCTTGTATATTACCATGGATATTGCCTTAAGGAATTTGTTATTACACAAACATAACGGTCCTTATCTTTGTCTTCTATTTATAGTTTATCCATAAAGAGCTTACCAAATAGATTAAAGTATCAGTTACATCAAATAAGTCTCACAACCACATCCACATCCTAAATTTTTTAATCTTTTTGAATATAAAATTTTATCTTTGCTTGTTATATCCAAAATGTGTCAAATAAATTATTTAAAATTTTATGTGACTGTATTAGTCCACTTTCCATTTCCATAGAAAATATCTGGGGTTGAGTTGTATATAATGTGAAGAGATTTATCTTCCTCACAGTGCTGATCGATAAAGGTCCAAGCTGCATGGTGATGGCTTGTCCAAGAGTACCCCTGACAGAATGGCATCATGTTGTTTGACATCCTGCTGGAAAAAAGGCCAAAACAAGAAATTATGTGGTAAGAAAGGAATCCTTAGAGCAGGCAGAGATAAGCATTGGTCTTTTACAGTAGCTTTCTTTCACAGAGAATAACAAGTCACAGATATGTTGTCAATACCTTCTGAGTGCCGCAACCCCAATGACCTAATTCCATTGCACTAAGCACTACCTCTTAAAAGTTCAATTTTATTTTAACACTACCATAAGCAGCACCATGCTTCCAATATATGAACTTTTGTTGGACATAATCAAAGAATATCCAAAGCATAGTAATGCCTAAATTAGAATCTTCTGTTTTCTCTGAGCCACCCATTCTTTGACCCTGCATATTTCCTTTTCCAACACATCCCATGTTTACAAGTTGCAGTTCACTTTCAAGACTGATCATGTTAAAATTGTTTGTTCTCTTCCTCTCCCATCCTTCATTTAATCCATCAGCAAATCCTATAACTTCATCTCTTCTGCAAACAATTTAGTGCAAACCACTTATGACCATGTTGATCATTTATGACCTCTTGAATTACTTCTAGGGTCTCTTAACTGCTCTTCCTTTCTTTTTCTTCTTTAGAATCCATGTCATTCATAACAACCAAAGGTTTTTTCTCAAAATATGAGCAAGTTCTTAGACTCCCTTGCTTAAAATACACCAATGACTTTTAACTACCAGTAGTATGCATGCACCCGTGCACACACAGACACATATACCCCCCCCACACACACACACAAATACATGCACACACATTAGCAAAATTTTACCATGGCCTCCATGAACTCATGTTAGTTTGTTTCTCCTTACCTCAAAGATTTATCTAGTCATAATTTTCCTCCTCATTTATTAAATAACCATATAATAACTTTCTTTATGTTGAATAATGGATCTCAACATAATTTTGCAATAACATTTAAGTTAGAGTGACACATTTATTACTTTGTTCATGATTGTGTAAAAATTATTTTGTAGAAAGGTATTTTCTGGAAGATTTCTTACCTTTCATAATTTTTCTTCATTCCTTTCCATAGAAAAGCAAGTTCCAATTAATAATAATACTTTCCATGGCTCCCTTATCTTCTGATTATTTATCAGTTTTTAAGATTAATTATCTCCAACTGGAATTCTAGAAACTTTAAAGATTTGTGTTTTGGCAACTGCCCAATTTTTTCCTTTCTTAAAAATTTATGTTACCACTCTTTGGATTTTAAGAAGTCCCCTAACAGAGTGAAAATAATGGTTAAGATTACAGTACAAGAAAAAAAAACTTTTACAATTACAATAATTATTATACAGTTTCCTACAATAAATACTGTGTCATGTGTATCTTTATAAAATTCAATTTAAATAGCTTATAGTGGACTATTGTCATAATGAGCTAGTCCTCAATGTAAGTTAAAACCAAACTCACTGTTCATTATTATTCAATTATTTCAATTCCATTTTTAACTGTTGCCTCAAATTTATTCTGAGACATTACTTCACTATCTGAAATGTCTTCTTACTTCTTTGAAGTATTGTTCTCTTGTTTTTCTTTAAAACTCAAGTGAAATATTATAATTGTGGAAAGACCTTATTTATACCAGTATTAATTTTATTAGTTTCTCATTGTTGTTGTAACAAATGATAATGTTAGTGTCCTCAAGCAACATAAATATAGTATAGTACCAACAGATCCTTAGGTTTGACAATTCTACTTAAGCTAAAATCAAAGTGTTATCAGGGCTGCCTTCCTATCTGGAGTCTGTAGGAATAATGAAACTTTTTTTAATTTATTTTTTAGAAGCTAACTGGACTCCTTGTCTTATAGTCCCCTTCTCCTCTTCTCCTCTCTTCAAAACTAGCAAACAATAGTTTCTGTAATCTTCACATATTTCTCTGAATCTTCTTAGTGATAGTGTCTCTCTCTCTCTCTCTCTCTCTCTCTCTCTCTCTCTCTCTCTCTCTCTCTTGTTCCTTTTGTTCCTTTTTTCTCTATGGCTCTAGAATCACAAGGTAACCTGATTAGCAAGTTCAATTTTCTTTCACCATAAAATGTACCAGAAATAGATTTTTGAGATTTTAGATACAAGAATGTTTAGGGACCATAATTTTTAAATTTTTTTTTAGTTGGACACAATATCTTTATTTATTTATTTTTATGTGGTGCTCAGGATTGAACCCAGAGCCTCACATTTGCTAGGCAAGCGCTCTACCGCAGAACCACAACCCCAGTCCTAGGGACCATCATATTGCCTATCACACATCTTCACATGAGTTTCTTACACTAGTCTTTCAACAATTAGCAGATATAGTGCTGATATACTATACACTGAGCTATCTGGATTTCAATATAGTGTAGTTGATAAATGAATGTGTTTTAGAGACAGACACACTAGATTCAAATCCAAGATCTTAGATTTAATGATGATCATTTGAGTCAATGATGTAATATTTTAATATCTCAATTTCTTCAATGAAGATAAAATAATAATATCAAACACTGTTAACATTAGCAATGAACTTTGTTAAATATACACAATGTTTGAAATATTGCTTAGGCTAAGGTTAGCACTCAGTGAGTAATAGCTACAACCATGGGTGTATTGTACTGCAGTTATCTTTCAACATGTTTATTTGCTTTAATTTTTAAATTTCACTGTGTGGTCATTCAATTACCTTCCTATGTTTCTACATAGTTTTAGTTTTTTTTTTCTTTAAAATACTGTGTCAGAATTCATGGGATTAAATCTATACCTCTAATTTCTTACTGAACTTACAAGTTTCATCAAAAATGTCCCTTTATTTAGCTGATTTTAATATTACACACTTGATTTTCTTTTTAAACACCAAGGAAAAAAAATCCTCTGTAAAACATTTAATTATGTTTGATAATTGTTATAAGAGCACTGTGGGGGCATTATATAATATTAATAAGAAGTATTTACTATAATTCTCTTAAGAAATGTTTTTGGAAATTTTATTCAGAAAACAACCATATGATCAAACAAATCCATTCCTAGGTATATACACAAAGGAAATGTAATCAGTGTGTTGAAGAGACATTTATACTCCTATGTTCATTGAAGCACTATTCACAATAGTCAAGAAATGCAAAAAAACTAAGTGTCCATCATATGATAAAAGGATAAAGAAAATGTGTGTACATTCACACAATGAAGTATTATTCAGTCGAAAAAAAAAACAATGAAATCCTGCCATTTGTAATTAAACAGCTATAAATGGAATCAATTATGGTAAGTGAATAAACTAGTCACAGAAAGACAAGTACTATGTGATCTTACTTATGAAAATTGAGAGTAGAGTGGGAAGTATTAGAAGCTGGAAAAAATAGGAAAGGGAAACATTTGCTACATAAATATTAAATACTAGATGGAAGTGGGGTGTCCTGGTGTGCTATTGTATGCTAGAGTAACAATGGATAATAATAGCATATTGAATATTTTAGAATTCTA
This sequence comes from Callospermophilus lateralis, assembly GCF_048772815.1. NCBI lineage: Eukaryota > Metazoa > Chordata > Mammalia > Rodentia > Sciuridae > Callospermophilus > Callospermophilus lateralis. The sequence continues at coordinate 1,681,658 of NW_027513138.1, forward strand.
TAAGAAAAGATTTTTAAATGTTTTCAGCATAAGGAAATTGAAAATATTTAGGATATATATATATATATATATATATATATATATATATATATATCCTATATATAAATATGCAGTGCGTACACATTGCAACATTATATAGTATTCCACATATATGTGCAGTTTTTATGTTTTATGTCTGTGTTAAAACATAAAAATAAAATGAGCTGTATTTAAGTAAAAAGTGAATAAATAAAATATAAATTAGAAATAATAAAACCTCTTCTTAAACATTTTCTTTACCTTGTTGAATTGATATTCAAATGAATTTTTGGAATTACATAAAATTTTTCTTTTTCCTTCAGTGACAAGTTTGATGGACAGCTATAGGCATTATGCAGACTGCATTTTAAACATATCTGTATCTCCAAAAGGGAATATTTTCTGGCACCTCTTGTACCTTAAAGAAATTCTCATTATTTTATATATGGATTTTACTTAAAGGCTACTTTAACTGATAATAGATATGAGGACAAATTTTAGCCAAGTTCTGGATCAGAGCAAATGGTGGGATAGATCTTTTCATTAAGACAAAAAAGCCACAAAGTTCAGAGAATAAGAGTAACAAAGAATACTTTGGGGAGGGATGAAGCATACTTAATGTGTAAAAATAACAGAAAAGGGAAAAGATGAGAAGAATGTTGAACAATGATAGAGTTAATCAAAGAACAGTTTCTGAAGCGGCATCTTTGATTGGTTAGCTTTTGTGCCTCTTCCAATGTAACCATTATGGGGAAAAAAAAAAGATTGTTTACATCCAGATTGAAAGAAGAGGTGCACTTGCTATGAAACTCATGTTTCCTTTGTTTGTTTGGCTAAAGCCTGTGCTCCAGATGCACCTTCTGATGCCCTGTGATAAAGTATGCCATTCTGTGGGCATCGTGCAGATGCAGAAAGCTGAAATTCACCTATAAATGAAGGATAGTGATAGTAACAGCAGTTAGAAATATAAGCAAATAAAAATCATCATAATATATTTGAAATAACCAGTGATTTTAATATAACTAAGTTAATGTCAACACAGTGAACCCTGAAAAGACTGCATCAATACAATGAAAGTTAAATGGTTTTTAAACAAATTGTAAATTTGTTTAAAAACAAATTTAGTTAGTCTATTATGTATACTTTCCATTTACTAGTATAAAATAATGATTATAAAAAAGAGGACAAATAGAACCAGAGGAACAGTCTAAGCACTAAAGAAACAAACAGTGATATTGTTAAGAAAATCTGGAGAAAAGTAAAGAGGAAAATAGAATGGTACCAAGAATTAACCCAAAATAAAAAAATGATCAGTATTTTAATATCAATATTTCAAAAATAAATCTAAGAAGAAAACAAAGATAAACCTTTAAGTCTTTGGCTTGGTCAATAGAATTTTAGATATGGCATCAAAATCAGAAATAAAATAAACCCTATATAAATTTAACTAAATTTAAAGTAATGCACAAACTTTAGTTCATCAAAATAGTTTACCTAGAAGATAAGGTATAACCTACATAATGAAGGGAAATATTTGAAAATATATATTGGATACAGGCCTAATATCCATTTTATAAAGAACTCCACAATGTAAATATTACAATACAATTTAAAAAATTAATTAAAAATTGAATAGACATTCGCCAAAAGAAGACAGATAAGAGATGACCAAATACATAAAAAATTTTAACATTCTCACTCATTTAAAATATGTTCATTAAAACCTGAATGAGATACCACTTCATGCAGAATAGACATAAAAAACAAATAATAAGTCCTAGAAAAATTGTGAGGAAATGGAAATACCTGTACAACGATGGTATGAATGTAAGCTACTGTGAAAAACAGGTTGATACTACCCCAAAATATTAAACAGAGTTATAATTTGATGTGGTAAAACTATTCTTTCTAATATACCCTCAAAAATTTGAAAGCATGAATGTTCATCAGCATTATTCACCAAAAAAGAGGAACCAAAGACCCATTAATGGATGAAGGGCTTCACAAAATGATATATATTCATACAACGGAACACTATACAATCATAAAAACAAATGAAATACTGATATGTATTTCAGTGTGAATGAACCTCAAAAGAATGTTGCTAACTCAATGAAGCCAGGAGCAAAAGGTCTTGTAATTTATCATTCAATTTAAGTGAACTGCCCAGAACAAGTAAGTATATGTTGACAGAGAATAAGTTAATGATTGCTAATGGTTGAGGAAGGGGTAACTAAGGCTGGAAGATTTTTTGACGGGTGATGAAAATGTCTTGAAATTACTGGTAATGACTACAAAACACTAAAAATGTGCTAAATTCCACAGAATTGTGCACTTGAAAATGGTTGATATTCTGTTAGTAATATTTCAAAAGACAAAGTGTTCAACCATGACACTTTGATCCTTTCTCATTTGAATCTCTTTCTTTTACAATCATGAAATTTCATGATACTGCATAGAAAAGGAGATATCTAAAAATGTTTATATGAAGGGTAAATAAAAATCACCTGGTCCAGAGTTTGCATTATCTAAATCATAGACTTCTTGTCAGTGGCACTGGACATTAAAGATAAAGAAGTGAACAATGCTGTGTTTTATCGATGAATTATATTAAAATTGTATTCTGTATACTGCAAGTTATGAATTCAATTTGAGAATAAGATGAAGACAATTTGCATATATACATAAAGAGTTTATCCCTCATGTCATTTCTCAATCCACACCTGAAATGTATAAATAACATTTTAGAATTTTGAATTATTAATATACTTATGATATTGAGCCTTTCTGTGGAGTCTGTCATTGGTCATTTTTATTGATAAAAGGACAACTCACTTTTTAAAATATGGACAGTATTAGTAGTTCAATTAGGAAGTAAAATGAGAGTACCATTCTTTTAACAACTGGTAGATATAAACACAACTTATTTAGGAACTTGCAGCTTTGTATATTTTCACTTGTCATTTAAGAAATCATTTTATTGAAAATGCTTACTAATAAATGTAATATATTTCATGAATCTGTACTAGTATATTCCAAATAAGTTTTAAATAATCATAATAAAAATATAATTTAATGTATGTTTTAAATATCTCCACAGACATGAAAAATTAGTTCTGAAAAAATCTGAAAATTTTTAGCGCAAATATAATGCTCTACAAATTTGAAAAGCTGGGTATTCATGAGTTTTTACCTCCATGTGGTGTTTCTTTACTGCTATTGATAGTAATATAAAATACCTGAATCAAATCATGAAGCTACTTAACTTTATGTAAAAGAAAAATTCAGAAATACCCAATCAAAAGTACACAAAAATTCACTGATGATTTATGCTCTAATATCTTGATTTTGTTTTTTTGCTCAGTTGATTGCTTCTCTTACTCTTCTCTTCCTCCTCCATTTCTAAAGTTGATCACCAACCCCTCTGGCCAATAATGATTAATGACTGATATTCATTAATTTTATCAACTTATGTAGTTTTTAAATTAGCATGTATAATTGTATATATATTTGCAGTGTACAACTTACTGTTTTGGTAAATGCACAGGTTGTGGAATAACTAAATCAAACTGGTTAATATATCTCTTCTCACATATTCTATTTTGGGAATGAGGACATTTCACATCAAATCTCTTAGCAAATTTCAAATGCAGAACATTGTTATTAACTATAGTCACCATATTGTACAACAGATCTTTTGACCTTAGTCCTTCTGTTTAATAAAAATGTCTTTGACCATCAAATTTCAATGGTTAATATATTTTAAAATATATAGCATCATTCTGGTTGTAAACTGAGTAATATTTGGCATCTTCTATCCACTTACAATTCTACATGAAACTGTATAGATCTTTTATTTATCTCTCATTGAATTACAAACCCTTCTATATTCTCTGAATAATTAGTAAACCTTTGACCTGTTGCATTTACTCCTCTTTTCTTCCCTGTTTTCCTGGGCATTCCAGGCAACATCATATTGGTGCAAACAATATGGAAAGCAGTATGGAGATTCTTTGGAAAACTTGGAATGGAACCACCATTTGACCCAGCCATCCCACTTCTGGGTTTATACCCAAAGGACTTAAAAACAGCATACTAAAGGGACACAGCCACATCAATGTTTATAGCAGTACAATTCACTATAGCCAAATTGTGGAACCAACTTACATGTCCTCCAATGGATAAATGGATAAAGAAAATGTGATATATAAACACAATGGAATATTACTCAGCATTAAAAGAGAATACAATAATGGCATTTGCATGTATATGGATGGAGTAGGAGAATATTTTGCTAAGTGAAGTTAACCAATCCCCCAAAAACAAATGATGAATGTTTTCTGTGATATGTGCATGCTGATTTATAATAGAGATTGGGGGGGATATGGGAATAATACAGGAACTTTAGATAGGGAAAATGAAGGGAGGGGCGGAAAGGGGTTATGGGGACAGGAAACATGGTGAATGAGATGAACATAATTATCCTAGGTGCTTATATAAAGACATGAATGGTGTGACTCTATGTACAACCAGAGACATGAAAAACTATTTTATGTATATGTACTATGAATTGAAATGCATTAAATAAATAAATTTTTTATAAAGTAAAATTTTAAAAAGATATCTATCTTCTAAAACTTCTACTTCAAACAATCAACATACCCATTAAAAAATTCTCACAGAACTTCTAGTGCTGAAGAATACTTTCCTTATTATTTAGAAACACTAGCCTGGAGTCACTTTGACCACTCCTCAGATATAGCACTGTTTGTTTATTATGTGAAGTCCATTTCACAACCAAATGTCAGAGTTTTCTTGCTGACTCATGCTGACCCTCCCTCACATAAGGCATGGTCTTCTGTCACTGGGGGCCTCCTCAACTTCTGTATTCTGTTCTGTTTCTCTCCAATAAAATGAAAATGACCTTTCTCTTTACTGTCTTTTGTTAGTTTCAATCCTGCTCATATCAATGTTTATCAAACTTCTTTTCTAAGAACATAATACTTTTGTTTTTCAATTTTTTTTTAGTTCTAGATGGACACATACCTTTATCTTCTTTATTTATTTTTATGAGGTGCTGAGGATTGAACCCAGAACCTCACATGTGCTAGGCAATTTCTCTACATCTGAGCTACAACCCCATCCCCCCAAACATTATATTCTTTATAAAAAGCAGCTTCCTGTCAGCTAAGTCAGTATATTATCTTACAGAAAATTTTATTCTTTTTGAACTAATTAATCTGACTTCATGATAATATAAAAGAAGGTACAAATTATTCTCTAATATTATTTGTAAAAATTACTGTGGTACAGATAGATAATTACCAAGCTATACTTGGTAATTACATATTAAATCACATTAGAATTGATCATTTAGTACCGGTGATAATGCATTTTTTATCTTATATTCTTTGTCTTTTTAGAGAAATAATGTTTGTTTAGCGCAGAGGAAAATGTAAAGAACTAGAGAAGGACACTATAATAAAATAATTTACATTTTTCTGAGTTATTAGGGAATCAATCTTCTAGCCCAAGTCCCATTTGACTCTACTGTGCTGGAATAATTTTAAGTTGATTTTGGATAAAATAATTGTTTTAGAATCTCTCAAACATGCCACATGAAGATATCAAATACCAATTTTGTCTTTCCCGGTTTATTATTATGGTAACTATTCATTGCTGATATTTTAGCACAACTAGAAAATTAATTTGGAGACTGCTAAAACATTGTAACATAAACACCAAATTAAAAAAAAATAAATGAAGAGCTGACATTGGCCATATTCCAAAAGATTCTGAAATAGAGAAATTGGAGAGCTTTTCTTTCATTGTTTTGCTAGATTAATGGGTACAAATTTAAACAGGTCTTTATCATGAATTCCAAGAACATTAGTGCAAAGAGTAAATTATGGCTTTGATTTTAAAAAAAATGATGAGTCATTTCAATATAGACAGTGTGATTTGATCCCCAGAGATTAGGTAACTCAGTGAACATTAATTGAATCACAAAATAAGGAGGTGAAAAATTGATCTTATCAGAACTTAAAGATTAATAAGAAGAAATAACACAGATTCACATTTTGAAAACATTTAAGAATAAATTCTAAAATAATTTTAGAAAAGACAAAGTTTATCTCACTATCATGAACAACTTTTACCAATTACATGAAAGTTCCATGCAGATAAACACTATAATTTTCCATAAAATAAAAAAAACAATTATGAGTGCTCATGTGAAATACAATCTAGTATATTTGTGACTAATATTTTTACAGGCTTTGTAATAGAATTGTCATGTTACTTTATGGTTTAGTTTTTGTTCAGGAAAGAGCTCTCTTGTCTTTATAAAACTTATGTTCAATTTAATGCAAGCTTGTGTGATGACTAATACCTCCCCCCTCCCCCCCGTACAACACACCAACACATGTTATAGAAGTTAGGAAACAGAAAATATTCTTCAATTCTGTATTTGAAACCAGATTTCCGAGAGCACCCTAAGAAAACAGTTTTCCTACTCTCTAGGAATTTGGTACACTGAATCGTTGTATCTTCTTCAATAAATTTATAGGTATGAACATCAAAAAATATGTAAGGCTACAAAGTATGTGTTATTTTCCCTGGGTTCATCTCTCTATTCTCATAAAAATAAGCAGTATGTTGATTGATTAATGGAAGTATTTTACTTTCATGAATCAGTTTTTCTACAGTGGTTAAATTTAAGAAACTGTATTTTTTTTAAATTGTTTTAGGGTTTGTGGTTTTTGTTCTGTTTTGTATTTTAGTAAAAGATAAGAAGCTTCTGATTCATCAAAATTCCAGACTCTTTCTATATTGCTAAAACCTTCAGTTATGAAATTTTATTCTCATTAGTTTATTGATTTTACAGTGACAGGCAATGAGGAGATTCATTAGTGAGAATGATGAATTCCAGCATTTTTACCTGTGATATTTCCTTTAAATTATTAAGTCTCAGCAGCTCAAATGTTGGACACATATAAAAACTTAAATCCAGCAATAGACACACCACTTATGATATTTTTTGTAGAAAACATTACGATTTTAGAATTTATTCTTTTGAGAAAAGTAATAGGTAAATGAGATTTTAGGATAATATATGCCCATATGTATGCAAATATGTAAAGAATACATAAGCTCTATATTATGGTTTTAATGCCCCCATGTCAATTTCATTAAAATGTTCACAAAATTCAAAACTTGGAACTTAATGGGTTCAATGAAACAGCTTTAAATTTCTTTATCACAAAATGAAATATGTTTTAAGTAAAACACTCAGGTACTGTTGACACTGACTTTTAACTGCACTAAACTAGTGAAACAGTCTTTCCATTTTATCATTGAAATTAAAAACAAAATCCCTTTAACACTTGGTGATTCATTTCTGAGCTCTATAAAAAGGAAATGATAATTGGGCAACTCAAAACTACATGAATCACATTAGCCTAATTATTTGAACACTTCTGGAATTGTTTCAGACAATGAAGAATAGTCAGACAAAGAGCTCCAGCACAAAATTAACTTTGTTTATCTTTTTCCAAGTTCTTCATAAAACTGATATATAAGCAATGAAACCCCAGCAACAACAACAACAAAATCAAGACTCAAGATAGATTCTATGACAATATAGAAAATAGGCAAAATGCTTCATATTTCTATTAGCTTTGAACATGTTAAATAACTGTATAAATATTTTTGACATTCTTAAATCAATATCATATGAAATAATACTACTTTTTGAAATTAAATTTGGTGCTTTAAACCTCCAGTTTTTAGTCAATCTGAGCACCTATTCCTATCAAGCCACTCTTTTCCCTGCTCACTGATGAGGTTTGGTTCTCTTCCATCTTTACTGTCAGTTTACCTAGGTTTACAACCTTAATTCTGGGAGTCCCAACATGCAGTAAAGTTATCTGCTTGCCTCGCTTGAAGAATAATTCCACCTCAAAGTTCACTAGTGGAATGACTTCTGTTATCATATAGCAGTTCAAATGTTCCTTCATCCAACTTGAATAAGTCCTTCATTGTCTAGATGGTCTTGCTCAATGACCAATAGATAAGCTTTCCCCATGGAAAGGCTGTCTCAAGATTCCTTTCCTCAGAAACAGCGAATGATGCAATCCATACTCAAATTGCTCCTCTAAACACATATCCTACAATTTCCTCTAATTACCAATCCAAATAATACACTTTCATTTCTGCATGTTTTAGCTATAACTGTTACATCTTTGTACTTTTTATCCCCCTAGAGTAAATGAGAGGTCTCTACTAGTTTTCTTCAGTTTTTCTCTTAATGCTCTTGAGAGATTTCCTCACATTTTGGCTGCATAATTGCTCACTGCGAATGGTCTTTGCTTAATTTTTGTGATGTTGCATTTTTTTTGGTTCTCCCATTAGCCACTGCTTATTCATGCACTCAGGACTCTCCCAGGAATTATTAGGCCATATTTTACTTCTCAAATATGTGCCTTTCTCAGGTATCAGTCCCTTCATTCTCTTTCATTGTCTTTGTTTTTCTTCTCTTGTGTTCTCTCTTCTCTTTCTACATTTGGTTACCTTGCCACTTAGTTCCTCCCTCTGTTATCACCTCCACATTTATCTGAGTATGTCCCTCTTAAGCACAAGCCTTGATCATGAGTATAAAGACCAGGTATCTGGTGACTTCTGCTTATACTCCTCCTCCACTAGAATTTAAAATTCTATCATTTTAATGTAATTTTTAAGTTCATGTCATGAGAAAAGTTATTTAATTGCTTTAATTGTCTGCTTCTTTAGAAAGAGCACTTATGAATGCATTCATTTATCAGATATTAAAATGTATTATAGGAACTTTGTTAGGAACTAAAAATATAGCAATAACTACACAAATTATAATGCTTTCCTAATGGGGTACATGTTCTGGTGGTGAGAAACAAAGGTTCTCATACTATCTTATTTTAAATTACACTAATTTCTTTAAAACTTTGCTTTTGTTTTTGTTTGTCTTTGGTTCTTATAACCTTGTTATGGTTTGAACATGAGGTGTCCCCCTAAAGCTCATGTGTGAGACAATTCATGAAGGTTCAGAGAAGAAATGACTGGATTGTAAAAGTCTTAACTCAATCAGTAAAATAATCTCCAATGGGATTAACTGAGTGGTGAATGGAAGCAAGTGGGTTGTGGCTAGATGAAGTGGGTAATTGGGGGCATGGCTATGGGGTATATATTTGTATCTGGACAGTGGAGTCTCTTTGCTTCATGGTCACCATGAAGTGAGCTGCTTCCCTCTGCCACACACTCCTCCATGATCTTCAGCCTCATCTCAAGCCCTGAGAAATGGAGCCAGTGTTCTATGGACTACGGCCTCTGAAACCCTGAGTCCTCAAATGAACCTTTCCTCCTGTATAGTTGTTCTGGTCAGATCCTTTAGTCACAGCAGCAACAATGCTGACTAAAACAAACCTTTTGTATATACATTTCACAAAATTATAGACCCTTGCACATGCCACGGAGCATACAATTTATTTTCTGAGATATAAAATTAATAAAATTCACAATGTCATGGGATGATAAACATCTAAAACAAGAAAAATACAAGATTATGAGATGATATATTCTTACATATTTTTTATATCTTTTACCATAATAAACCCAGGAAAAACTTCTGAAATTGATGATATATGAGGTAAACTTTGAAAAATGACATTATGGTTTATATATTTAATATTCCCCCAGAAAGCTCATGGGTTAAAGCACTAAGGTTCAGAGGTGGAGCTTTTAGGCAATTTTTTATTTCATCAATGAATTATTCCATTCAATGAGTTAGTAATTAGAATGGATTACTGGATGGTAATTGTGGGTAGGTAGGGAATGCCTGGGGGAAGTAGGTCCCTGCGGTCATATCCATGGATACTGTATCATATCCTTTTTCCACAACTTTCTGTAGTTCTGTTTCCAAGTTTGCATGAACAACCCCTTTTTGCCAAGATGCTCTTCCTCAAACTGGATGCAGAGCAATGAAGCTGGCCAACTATGTACTGAGATCACTGAAAGGGTGAGCCTTCTAAGGTGTTCTTGTCAGATAGTTTGGTTACTGTGATGAAAAGCTAACTAATAAAAAATGAATAGGAATTATTTTAAGTAGATGGAAAACTAATACATGGAAAATGATTCAAGACACTTAACATAGAACACATCACTTATAACATACCTGGTGGTATAAGAAGCATGATATGACATTAATAAGCCAATCAGTAAAGTTGGGGAACTCATCTTTGGCAGGAAAAGTGTCTTGAATTTAATGAGGTGATGTCTGAGGGGCCATGTCTGAGGAGGCTTTTTGTTTGTTTGTTTGTTTGTTTGTTTGTTTTAATATGTTTTAGTTTTAGATGGGCACGATACCTTCATTTCATTTATTTAATTTTATGTGGTACTAAGGATTGAACCCAGTGCCTTACATATGCTAAGTGAGCAATGTACCACTGAGCCACAACACCAGCCCCTGAATAGGTTTTACGTCATACAAAATAGGATAGAAATATTAAATTGTCCTTAGCATAAAGGCTGTATGTAAACATATTAAGAAAATAACTTTTTTATACTATATAATGTAAATATGTATTGAGATATCACATGGTACCCAACAAATATATATATATATATATATATATATATATATATATATACATATATGTTTATGCATCAGTAAAAATAAAAATACAAATGAAAAAATAGTATCTATCTAAGAAGTCTATTAAGCTACCATGTGACTTATTTTCACAGAATTGAAATACACAGTATTATATATCTCAGGTCAAAAGTATGCAACTGTTAATTGATGTTATTTTCTATCCTATTTTTTTTAAAGTGTTCTGAACTTTTCTCTTTAAACAAAGCTTCATAGTTTATCATATCATTTGAAAAATTTCATATATTCATGCTTTACAGTGAAGGAATTATTCATTTTCCTGTTTACTAATCTTTCATAATTGGAAATTTAGTTCCTTCCTCTGCTGTTCTCATTAGTTACTGTTTTGACTACTGTCATGAACATTTTTTGCACATGTATTCACAGGTATACTTAAGAATATATTTTGTGGATAAATTTCTGTTGTTTCAATCCTTGGATACTCATAGTTAAAATGCACCAAAATTCACTAAGTATCAAACTTGTTCATTTGATGAGTTGAAGAAGAGCTAAATTTTACTATTGATGATGATGATGATGATCATGATCATGATCATGATTATGGTGATGATTAGTGAAGACAAAAATCTGGTCCATGTTAATTGGCCAGAACTTGGTGGTGATTATTTCAAATATTTAAAAACTAAGTTAGATAAATTAAATCCTGCAAGAAAAGATGCTTGTGCTCACTTAAATGTTTTCAAAATTTGCCTGTCTAAATATATTTTTGTTATTCATTATTGGGCACATCTTATAAACATTCAGTATAAATCTGGAATTTCCTAATATAGGGCTTGAGACTAATAGACACTCAACTTATAGTTTCAGAGTTTAATTGGATTGGAATCGAGATTTCAAAAATTCACATTCCCTGATATGTATATTCATTATTTTATTTATTGCTATTGAAATCAAGAATTTTAGAATTATTTTTTCTGTTTTCTGCTGATTTCTTTGTTGGTTAAATACTGAAATTTTGTTGGCTAGAATATAAAATTTTTAATGTAAGTTATACTATTTTCAAAAGTTCTTCATAACAAAACTAATTTTAAGGATTTATAAATTTCAAATGACATTTTTCTAAAGCTTTAATTACAATAAATTAAAAATACACTAAGAAATCCTGAATTCTAATAATGTGTGATGTGTAAAATTTCTTTTAATTTTATAAAAATGTCAAGACTCTACTAAACATTATTCTTTTTTTCTTTATATATATATAGCTTAAGTTATAGTAATTGGCCTTACAGTACTTTCTGATCAATTAATTTTTTCATTGGCTATATAAAGAAATGATAGAATGTATATTGTTTCACAGCAACCAATAATCCTAATAGGTTTATTTACAATTTTTCTAATAACTTACCTGATCTGAAATATAAGTAAAAACAGTCTTATTGTTTCTAAATATATGCACACACATGATACATTTTATTCTATGTACTGTATAATTTTTTTTCAAGAATAGTTTTGCTTAAATATTCATGATTAAGCTGCTTTGTTCCAGTCATATTATACTTGTCAGGCCTATTAGACTAAAGCTAGCACAGAAAATAATCATTGGAATATTTTCCAAAGAAACAGAGCAGAATTATTCAGTACCTTCTGAAATTTATGCATTAATAATCAGAACCTTCAGATAAACTGCCTTCACTGAATTTTCTTTACATATATTTACAAAAACTAGGCCTTATTTATTAAAAAATAAGAACTCATTTGCAACGTTGATCTTGCCCTGAACACCTGTATAAATATAAATAGAACAATTTTTTCTCTTGAGCCTTGCAAGTCCTAAAGTGAGTCAAGTGCCCAGTGTAAATACAATAAGGATGGACCTGGGATGCTCACATACAATTCAAATTGAATACCAACATAAAATTTCATTTCCTCTAAATTTTCTGATCCACAGAAGGGGAAAGAATGTTAGCAGTAAAGCCACTAGGAATGTTCCTGCCACACGTTTCAGCTACCTTTTATCCTATAAAGTTCCTTTTGACATAAATGCAAACTCTGCTTCTTTTCAGCTTTATGGGAAGCTAAAATGAGAAACTCTATTTCTAGCCTTGACCAGAAAGTTGAAAGAGAATGCGTACTCTATTATTCCAGCATTATTCACCATGAAAATAGTCAAGATGAAGCACACATTAGCAGGAGTGAAATGACATGACATAAAATTAGGATTCACTCATTGGTCATATTATATCTCCTAGAATACAAATGAAGGTTATAGCCTTGAACACATCATTTTCAAGAAGCAATTTTTACACTCTGGAGAGTGCTAACTCTAGTGATCTATTTTCATTCTATTTCATTCCAACTTTAGAAAAATGCATGTTCAGTAGGACCAATGTTAAATAATAATCTATATTTTGCTCTCAATGTATATTCATTAAATATAAAACCTAGAGTCAAAAATAAGAGAATCTAGTGTCAATCATTATCTTGTAACAAGTTATTTGTATATGTTGCTAAAATCAACTACATGAATAGCAAGTACTTTGGCAATAGGATTTACTTTAGAATATTTTCTTGTGAAGTTTAATCTCCTTACAATTAATCTGTACTTATTGCTCTAACAAATGTGTGTGTGTGTGTGTGTGTGTGTGTGTGTAAAATTCCTGCACTTTGCTAAGGCTTTGGAAATATTAAGGGACTAAATTTTTATTTTGACAGCCTGCACACAAGTGCATCCATGCTCAAACACATTCAAAGAGAACTGAGATAAGAAAATGTTAAAAACAATATAAATATAGCTCAGTGGTAGAGCATTTGCCTGGCATGTGTGAGGCAGAGGGTTTGATTCTCAGCACTGCATATAAGTAAATAAAGATCCATTGACAACTAAAAAAAAAATTGAAAAAATTAATATAAATATATAGTAACAGAACACAGAGGAAGTAGCAACTACAGACTTACAGGTGAAAAATTTCTCATGAAAAGTGACATCATATATAGATCTCATGAATAAAAATATATTTCATAATCATAAGGTGAAATAAATTTTATGAACAAACTGGAGGTGTGGAAATTAATAAGGATGCTATGAATTGTGAGTGGCTTATTATTAATAGTATTTAAAGAATGGTGACATCAACATAATTGGGCATTTTCCCATTAAGTGTTTAATGAGGATAACATTGTTACAGAAGAAAGTAATCTCTAAAGAGTACAGAAAACTAATTTGAAAGGGGGAGTGGCAAACCAGGAATATTAGGTCAAGTTGGGGTTTTGAGACAAGACTTGAAAGACATTGAGAGACTGATTGCTTGGGACAAGAACCAGATCAATCAATAAAAAGGAATAAAAAGAAGAAACATCACTAAGCTAAAGGAAATTTTCTTTCTGTATACTTTTCTCTATTGGATGTTTTTCAGTGTCTGTTTGAGAAAAAAAAAATTGAAAGAATACTCAAAATATATGTGCAATCATTGCAAAAAGTCTGCAGGTCCTGCACTTTAGATGCAGGTTGAAGATAAATGGAAGAAACTAGGGATTAAAACATACAATCAATCAACAAGTACATGAAAAAATTCTCACCATATCTAGCAGTCAGAGAAATGCAAATCAAAACCACCCTAAGATACCATCTCACTCCAGTAAGATTGGCAGCCATTATGAAGTCAAACAACAGCAAGTGCTGGAGAGGATGTGGGGAAAAGGGTACTCTTGTACATTGCTGGTGGGACTGCAAACTGGTATGGCCAATCTGAAAAGCAGTATGGAGATTACTGGGAAAGGTGGGAATGGAACCACCATTTCACCCAGCTATTGCCCTTCTGGGACTATTCCCTGAAGACCTTAAAAGAGCGTACTACAGGGATACTGCTACATCGATGTTCATAGCAGCACAATTCACAATTGCTAGACTGTGGAACCAACCTAGTTGCCCTTCAATAGATGAATGGATAAAAAAAAAATGTGGCATTTATGCACCATGGAGTATTGCACAGCACTAAAACATGAAAAAACCATCGAATTTGCAGGGAAATGGATGGCACTAGAACAGATTATGCTTAGTGAAGCTAGCCAATCCCTAAAAAACAAATACCAAATGTCTTCTTTGATATAATGAGAACAACTAAGAACAGAGCAGGGAGGAAGAGCAGGAAGAAAAGATTAACACTAAACAGATACATGAGGTGGGAGGGAAAGGGAGAAAAAAGGAATTTGCATGGTAATGGAGGGAGACCCTCATTGTTATACAAAATTACATATAAGAGGATGTGAGGGAAATGGGAAAATTAACAAGGAGAGAAATGAATTACAGTAGATGGGGCAGAGAGAGAAGATGGGAGGGGAGGGGAGGGGAGGGGGGATAGTAGAGGATAGGAAAGGTAGCAGAATACAACAGTCACTAATAGGGCATTATGTAAAAATGTGGATGTGTAACCTATGTGATTCTGTAATCTGTATTTGGGGTAAAATTGGGAGTTCATAACCATCTTGAATCTAATGTATGAAATATGATATGTCAAGAGCTTTATAATGTTTTGAACAACCATTAAAAAATAATTAAAAAATTAAAAAAAAAAAACGTTGAGTCTCAAATTAGGATTGCTAAATAGAGCCAGGAACTTTTAACCTCAGATTTTTTGTCCAAATTGGAAGAAATGCCTGATCACTGGGTCTTTAAGACTGATTATTTCATGTGCCGTATATACAAGATCTATTCTATGACTTCAGATAACAGCTTAAAAAAATTACAAAACCTAACCTAAGCTACAATGGTCCGTTTAGCCTTGAAAAGTTTCTGCTCAGTATCTGATTTCATAATTGTAATATTTTATTTTGCACCTGATCTTACAATAACATTTTTATGTGTTTTATTTAGCAATTATTTATGAAAAATATTCCTTGAAGTTTAGCAGTAAAGCTGTATGAACTATCGCTATACAATTGAGATGACTGAAATTCATCACAAGCATATAATTATAGAATATTGTCCATGTATTTCAATCTCTTCCATAACCGATGTTTTTTGAAGTGATTCTAATGAGAACAAATTTCACTGATTTGAATTTGTCTCTCTTCCCTAATAAGTTTTAAGGAGTATGTGTTAATAAACATTTCTTTAAATGAATTTTCTTTCTTTTTTCATATTGTTATTCCATGTTGTATTTTTTATATGAAGAAATTTAAAGGTTCAAATAGTAAAGCATTTTTGCATTTTAAAATGCATTAAAACTTCAACAAAAGAACATGTAATCTTTATATTGTTTGATATTGCTCAGTTTTAATTAAATATCTTGTATTCACACTAGGAAGACTACACCTAGAAAGTAAAAGAATGGTTTTCTAGTTATTAACATAAATAAATATATGCACATGACATGTGTCCCAGTTCACATTTGCAAAGCTCCAGCAAAGCAGTTCAATCAGTTTGGAAGATTTTTCACCCATTTATTTTTAGCTGTGATATCTCTGCTTAATCAGTGCAGTGATTAAAATAGGAATAAACAACATTGAAATCTTGCTTTTAAAAGTCAGGAATAAAAATCAACATTGAATTAAGTGCTAAGTTACAGGCTCGAGCTGGGTGTGTGGAGTGTCTGCATTTCAGGAATCAACCAGTCTGAATAGATACAATAGGAGCATTTGAAGAGGATTAAATGGGAGGGGAAACTGGTGATATGTTATTTTATTTTTTCCAACTTTATTCAGCTATAAATAATAATTAAAAATTGCAAGTATTAATGTATACAACATGATGTTTGGATACATATGTATTGGAAAATGATTGTATATTTTTTCACATATTTATAATTGTGCATGTATGTGTGCTGAGAATGCTTAAGATCTACCTTCAAAGCAATTTTCAAGTACAAAATATGTTATTATTAATTATACTTATCTTGCAGGGCATTTGATCTCTTAAACTGAAAGTTTGTGTCCTTTGGACAACATATCTTCATTTCTTTTATCCACCTGGGCCCATATCTGTTATATGAAGAAGAGTGGAAGAGTAGAAAGTTCAAAAGAAAAAAGGCTGATGAGTAGCCCTTGATGAGTGCTTTCACTTTTCAAAGACTCCTGGGTAAAATGAGTAGCCTTGGAAGGAAGAGAAGCCCATCACTGATGTCACAAGCACGTGAGATGTTAACAGGAAGAGCAATGTTCAGATTCCAAAATAGACTTTCCAGGTACATACAAAAGGGACAAAGAAAATGTTTTGTAAGGGTGTTCATATTTCTTAACATAATAGAATGTCTCAAAATATCAAAGCTCATAGTCTTATTTAAGAGGGACAAGAATAGATTAATTCCATAATATATGATAAAAAATCTGAATTTTTTCCTAATATAATAGATCATAAATCAGAACTAAATAAAGAAAGATATGGGTGGGGAAGAGACTATTAGGGCTGAGTATATATGAGATAATTTTGTGTATTACAATATCAGAAGCCTTAGTGTAGGATAAATATTGCAGAATACACAGAGATTTTATGAGAAGGAAGAAGAAATTAATTCAATCCTTGTCAAATTACTGTGCATTTTCTAGTAGAAGAAAGGAGGTGATAGATTCTGTAGAACTCAGGAGGTGATTAGTCCGAGAAGTAATGAACTACTTGAAAAATGGCTACCATTAGCTATAATCTACTTGGAGAGAGTGATAAAACATCATAAAAATATTGATAACTGGTGAATCTAGCTGAAAGATGAATAGAAGTTCTTTGCATAATCTGAGTGACACTGCAGCTGAAAGTTTGTAATTATTTCAAAATACATTTCACCAAAATATTCAGGGATATCAATTGAGTTGACATTTAATGGTTAGGTAATATTTTAGTCTTCTAATTTCTAGACATATCTCATTTCTCCTTTTATGATTCTCCTTTAATGTTTGCAGCATGTGCAGTTCCACCTGAATCTATGAGAATTTGAATTTGTTCATATCATGACCTCCCCTGGGGATTTTCTTTCTTCTTATTCTAAGTCATTCTAGTGTTTGAGTGGGTTAAATCTCTATTATTTAAATAAATTGAAATGCTTAACAAATGCTTACTGACATTATCTTTGTGAAGTATATATTACCCTTTGCTCATTTTATTGTTTCCCCTTCATCTTTTAAAATTGATTTATAAACTTCTACCTGCATATTTTGTCATATTTATTATGACATATATTATGTGAATTAGAATTATTTTCCTCTTAAAGACCTAGTCATGTTGATACCCCTAAAATGAACATTTCAGCATCAGTTCTCTAAGAAAATCATCTAATATAATAATAGTGCTATTAACTTAGATATTTAATAATATAATTACATTTAACATTCAATTAAATAGTCTAAAATATGCCAATTGTTCCTATAATGTCATATAGTTTTTCCTCATGCATATCCAGAATTGCATTTTCTCAAATAGGTAGGCCATTTTACTTTCTTTAGTGTTAAACAGTTTCTAAAAATCGTAGAAACTGACAAGTTAATTCTAAAAGTTTTATGAAAGTATAAAGAATCTTGAAAACCAGTTATTTTGAAAAAGAGAACCCTCGTTGGAGGTTGGAGGTGGAGTTTATATAATCAGATTGTGAAGGAAAAAAACAATACTTCAATAAATAAAGTAGATTAGAATCGTCTTTTTTTCCCCTCCTTTGTTCTTCACCAAATGAAGAAAAAAAAAAGAAATTCTAAAATTCAATGAACAAAAGACCCACAAAAGCCAAAGCCATCCTGAGCAGAAGCAGCAAAGCTTAGGCATCACAAAACCTGATTTTAAATTATATCATAGAGCCATAATAAATAAAGTAGCATGCAGCTGGCATAAAGAAAATATCTAGATGAACCAGACTTCATAGAAACTACAGAGACAAATTTATACATCTACAGTCATGTGATTCTTGACAAAGGTACCAAAAGCATAAATTGGAGAAAAGACAGCCTTTTTAACAAGCAGTGCTGAGAAGACTGGATAAACATATGTTGAAAAAAGAAACTAGATCCTTATCTCTCCCTTTGAAAGTAAAATCAAAAGGGACCAAAGACTTAACACTAAATCCTGAGACTTAGCAACTTTTAAAGCAAAAATAGGACAATTACTTCAACACACAGGCACAGACAAAGACTTCCTGAATAAGACACATATGTCTCAGGAAATAAGGAATCAATAAATGGGATGGTATCAAATTGAAAAGCTTCTGCACAGCCAATGAAACAACAGCATTGAGAGACAACTAATGCATTGGGAGAAAACATTTGCTAGCTACTACTTCAAAAGAAGGATGATCCAATAACAAGTTCCACATAAAACTAAATCTTCCATAAGAAAATTAACTGAATGCACACTTTGGAAAAGAAGAAGTATAAATGATAGACAGTTATATGAAATAAAGTTCAATAATTTTAACCATCAGGAAAATGTAAATTAAAACTACACTGAGGTTCCATCTCAACCCAATTAG
The DNA here is from genome assembly GCF_048772815.1 of Callospermophilus lateralis. NCBI lineage: Eukaryota > Metazoa > Chordata > Mammalia > Rodentia > Sciuridae > Callospermophilus > Callospermophilus lateralis. The sequence goes on from NW_027513138.1 coordinate 1,700,759, forward strand.
AATGGATGACATCAGGAAAAAATTAATAAATGCTGGTGAGAATGTGGGGAAAAAAATCCTTAACCACCATTGGTGGGAATGTAAATTGGTATAGCCACTATGGAAATCAGTATGCAGATTCCTCAGAAGCCTAAAAGTAGAACTACCATATACTTCACTATTCCACTCATAGTATTTCTCCAAAAGAGTTAAATTTACCTTATTTTTAATATACTATCCTACTCATGTTTATAGTAGCAAAGATTCTAAGAACCAAATTATGAAATTAGCCTGTTTGTTCATAAAGAGATGACTGGATGAAGAAATGTCGAATATATGTACAACAAAGTTTTATTCAGTCATAAAGAAGAACCAAATTATGTTATTTTCAGGAACATGGATGAAACCAGAGATCATAGTATCAAGCAAAATGAGACAGACTCAAAGAAAAAAAATATGGTACATTTTCTCCTCCATGTAGAAGATAGAAGGAAAAATAAGTAACAACAAAAAAGGTAAACTCTATAAAATTAGAAGACAGACTAGTATGATAGGTGAAGGGAAAGGTGGGGTAAAGATTGGAGAGTGAAATTGATCCAGTTATATTTTATGCATAAAAAATAGTACATAGCTATAAAAATATAAAATGTTGTTGATCTATATAATTAACTTTTTATATGTTAGTTTATATAAGTTTACCTTTAAAGAGTCAAAATTGACAACACACCCAAACACACATGTTTATTAAAACTGATAACCATTGATCCAGATTTATTTATATTCACAGTGATTGTTCATTATTTAATAAAATTATTCATGATTGTATTTTCTATTTGATGTAATATTGCATAATAATTAAAAACTATTTCCTAGAAAATCACCTTGAAAATTACCACAATCTTAGGTACAAAAGGCAGTATACAGTTTTTATCTGCCTTATGATTAATTGATTCAAATTTTATGGCAACAAAGAAGAGCAGAATCAATTTATCACCTCATAGTCATAGTTATCAATGAGTTGTCAATGTATGTATTTCATACTTTTTAAAATATTATTGTTCACTTCCCTAATTCTCCACTACTCAAATACATTGAACATCTCCTTGTATGCCAGAAGAGAAAGCATTTATATTTTTAACAAAGGACATCATTTTATCATAGTTAATCTATGGTTTAAAACTACTCAAAATCTTCTAGTTGTCTTTTTATTCTCTAATCACAAGTCTTCACATTTTCTATCACTGCATTTGATTTAAACTTCAAGAAAACAGCAAAGGATGTAGTGATAATGGCTGACCAATCAATCAGGACATAGAAATAAATCTAGTGAGAAAAAAAATTTACAGGGAATATGTGACACCATTTTCCTGTCCTTTCTAAAAGTTCTGTTAGAATTAATTGAGTGTGTGCCTTGTCTGGATTTCTTTCAATTTCCCTAAACCTCCTAATGAATTGTCAGTGAATAACCTCTATAAAGTTAATTCAAAGATGGTTGTGCACCCTCATAATCTGTTGTCTTTAATTTAAGGGCACTCTTAACACAGTGTCTTTAGATTGATAATAGACCTTGCTATGTGATTTTTGACTATGGTGCATAATCAGACAATTATTTATTATTTAATAAAAGTATTTGAGATATAGTGTATTTATGAGAAATATTTAAAATTGCTTTTTATTTTAGTGGCCTTTCATTTTATTGTTTTTAAGTGTTTCCCTGACTCTATAGTGTAAAAAAAAATCTTCAATATTATTTTGCTTAAATTAATTTTGAGGTATAATGGGTTTATTCAGTTATGAGAAAAAGAGTTTTTGTTAATTTTGAATAATTTTTAAAATTTATTTTTTAAGATTAGAATATTTTATGACAAACCTTAGACTAAATGAAATATGATTTAGATTATATTTGTCATACATGACAAAAAAATTCATAATATATATACAATCAATTTTAAAGTTCTATCATTAGATTAAGCCATTTTGATTATTTTATTACATACACAAAAACCCCTTCACCTACTTAGGAATTCAACTTTTCATGATCATTTGTTATGTTTACTGGGTTGAGCATAAAAATGGAAGTGAAATTTCTTTCAGAAATTTGTAAATTAAAATCATTTTCAGTAAGTAATATTTCACTACTTTAAAGGTGTCTAATTTTGCATTTCTTATTAATAGATATGAAAAATATAAAGAAAAAAGTGGAGTGGAGTTAATTTAGTAAGTAGGAACATTTAAAATTTTTATTTCCACAAAAGATATCCACATAATTACTTTTGAATATTGGTCATTACTCAAATACCAACGAGATATACTGGTGAAACAAATATATATATGTTTCTCTCCCCCCCCAAAAAAATAGGCCTTTTACTCACTAAAACTAGTGACTGTGGCATGTAGATATGCTTCAATGTTTGAACTGCCAAAAGGTAAAGATTAATAAGGAAAACTGCATATTTGTTTTGATTCCAGCCATGTAGCATGGGTTTGGTAACACTAACTCTTGATATTGGTAATAATAGTTCTTCACAGACTTTCTCTCTCTCTCTCTCTCTCTCTCTCTCTCTCTCTCTCTCACACACACACACACACACACACACACACACACACACACAGCCACACACACACACATGATTTATCAGGAGGAATGGTGAAGAAACCAAGAAAGTGAGAAAGGGGGACTTTACTGGGATTTAATTCTGGACATTCAAAGAAGATCAGGGACCCAGCAGGCTGGATATGGCAAAATAAAAAAGAAAACCCCAGTGCCATTGCTGGTCTGACTGTGTGATCCACACCTGACTCCCTCTTACCTCTGCTCCAAGCAAAAAATATTGGAGGGATAAGCCAATTAAAGAAAGTTGCATTTAAAGGAGGCTTGCGGCGTGTCTGCATACAGTGAGAACGGAGATCAAAGACACTTCCTGACTAACCTCAAATGCGTGCTTCAAATTACCAGAAGGAAAACAATAACAGACAAAAAAAAAAAAAAAACAGGAAAGAATATAAGCAAATAAGGGAAAGAAGTAAGTTTTACATTAACACTATTTTGCTGGGAGCCATCAGCCAAGTAGGTATGACAATTTCCTTGCCAGCGTACCCCCATGTTTCTTTAGTGGAAGGACTCATGGAAATAGGACATTTTGCAGGACAATCCATGTAAGGTGACCTTGCTCAAGGACCAGGGCAGGATCCGTGTTTAGGGTGTTCCCCCTTTAGAATAGGGCGGTTAAGCATAATAGGAGATTAGGGTGTTCCCCCTTTAGAATAGGGCTTATCCTGCTGCTGAGTTTCTCTTGAGTTCTTAGGGTCAGACAGTATATTTTGGGAGACAGAAGCCCATGTGAGTGGATTTGGGCAGAGAGTGGATTTGGGCAGAGAACGTGGATTTCCCCAGAACGTGTTTGTAGACAGCCGGTGTGAGTTCGGGAAAAAGGAATTGTTGTTTGAATCTACAAGCTGTGTGGAGACTCGTGATTTGTGCCCAGCCAGAGACTGCATCACTATTTCTTGTGTTATGCAGAAGACATATGTCTTAGGTGAGGAATCACAGTCAGAATTAAGAACCCTCATAGAGGCAAAAATTGAAAAGAGAAAATCCAGGAATGGAAGAAGTCACAGAAGAGGTGGTACTTATACGTACAGTGTAAAATGCAGCTAATGCCTAAACTAAACATGCAGAGAACAGGGAATGTTGTGGGGTAAGAAAAAAGAATTAGAGATATAGAATAGCCTGAATACTGATACCTGAGCAGAGATTTTAGCCACTCCAGGTCCTAGGAGAGAAGACTAAAGTTCTACTTAGATGAGGATGGTAAACATTTTGGAATTTGCAGTGAAAAACTAGGAGTGTGGTAATTTGTGAGTAAGAATGATAAACTTGGCATAAAGGTTAGATATATATCACAAGACTAAACACATAAAATAATAAGCTGCCTTTAAATCTTTAATACAAAACTTACATAACATCAAAGAAGCCTACAGTAATTATACTGCCTACTGAATCAAAACTCTACATTCTTCATAGGAAGATAACAGAATATAGAATCCCCACAATATATAATTTATAAAGGTCAGTATGTAAAGAGAAAATATTCAACATAAATAGAAACAAAGAGGACCCTGATGTTGGATTTAAACAAAAAAAAAATTTATAATAACTCACATAAATATATAAAGAATATAATAAGGCATAATAAAAGAAACAATAAATATATGAGGAATGTCATAAAATATGTGAAAAGTCAAAGAGATGAAATACTAAAACTAGAAGCAAAAAATTTAAAAAATCTGAAATAAAAATACAAAACAGTAGATTGGATATAAAACATATAAAAACATAAATCTGAAGACAATGTAATTAAATTATCCCAATTTGAGCCCAGAGACAAACTGATATTTTGATAAATCTACCCAGTCTTGAACTATGGAATAATATCTCTTGTCTCAAATCACATGTATTTGAAATTTCCAAAATGAAGAACAGTCGCAAAAATAATAATTTTTAAATGTTTATGTAATTTTAAAATTTGATGAAAAACAATTTACAGAACTAAGAAGGCCAACAAATTCCTAGAAGAATAAACATGACTGTGTCTGGGTATTATAGAAAAACAGCTGAAAACCACAATTATGAGCAGAAACATAAAAGCACCTAGAGAAGCATGTACATTATATATAGGGCAACAAACATAAGAATAATGATTGAGTCTTAAGACACTGTGGCACAACTGTGGAGGCTAAAGCAGGATCCAGAGTTCAAAGCCAGCTTCAGCTACTAAGTGTTCTAACAAACTCAGTGAAACCCTGTCTCTAAATAATATATAAAAACGGGCTGTGGTTTTAGCTCAGTGGGTAAGCACCAGTGGGTTTAATTCCTGGTACCAGCCCCCCACCCCAAGAAAAATATAATGATGGACTTATTATTTAAAAATAATAGAATCCACAACACAAGGCAGCAACAATATAAAATGCTATAAGGAAACTAAAATGGTCAGGTTAACATGTTTCTATAGTCATTAAAATATCTTTCAAAAAATGAAAGTTAAATAGAATATTTTCAGATATACAAAAGCTAAGAAAATTTGTGCATATATGAATAAACTGCCAGTTATATATCAAAGATTGCCAAACTTCACAAAAATGTATAAACCAACCATAAACTTTTGCATTTCAATAAATCATGGTAGCTGTTTTTCAAAGACAATTATACAGAAAAATGTTGAGAGATAAAAGATGACAAAAAATAAAGGATACAAACACATGCCTCAGGTGAAATGAAATCAATTTAGTAGTGTTATTACAGGTAAAGGGCAGAATTTCATAATGATGAAAGACCATTTAATCACAAACTCAAGAAAGATAATTGGATATACACCTAATAGTTGCATAAAAATAATTTTAAAAATAGACAAAAGTAGAAAGAAATTTAACAATGTAGGTTTTAAATTTCTACTCCCAGTAAGAATTGAACAAGGAGATAAAAAATTACAAGGATAGATAATTTAATATTAGCATCGTATTTTCCTAAGACTAAGAATATTAATAATAAACTATGACCAATAGAATAAACCCTGTAAAATGATTATAATTTTTCATTATAAAACATTTGTTTTTAGAAAAAATTAAGAGTATCATTTTTTCAAAAATTGCTTAAACAGAAATACTGTATATCTTTTTTTTGGGTGGGGGTACCAGGGACTGAATTCAGTGGCACTCAATCACGGAGCCACATTCCCAGCTCTATTTCTTATTTTATTTAGAGACAAAATCTCACTGAGTTGCTTAGCTCCTCACCTTTACTGAGGCTGGCATTGAACATGAGATCTTCCTGCCTTAGCCTCCTGAGCCTCAAACCTGTGATCACAGGTGTATGCCACAACACCCGGCTACAATGTATTTCTTTTTATCATACATATGCAGAGTCACTATTTGCCTACTAATCTTGAACTCATCTTTGTCCCTTTGTTTTTAATGTTTATTTCTGAATATGATAATTTATTATAATCACATTCCTAGAAAACTCTGAATTTGAAATAAGAGTATTTACTTTATGAATTAAGCGAGGTATATATTCAATTGCATTTTATAAAAAATATTTATTTTTTAGTTTTTTTTAGGTGGACACAATATCTTTATTTTATTTTATACGGTGCTGAGGATCGCACCCAGTGCCTCACGCATGCCAGGTGGGTGTGCTACCACTTCAGCCAAATTCCCAAGCTTCAATTGCATATTGAGAGTGACTTCAAATACCTCATATACTTAGTGTAAAACTTTGACAGTTTCAGAGTACCTTCTTCACACCATTTCCATAAATACCAACAGTTCAGTTCTGTGGTCCTTAATTGTTTAAGATTTGCTCAGGACAAACTTCAAAAGGTTTGTGTGAGTATAGTTGAAACATTTTTATCTGGAACAAAAGTCTTTGTTCTTTGGGAACAGGAAACATAATAATTCCTAAACAAAAGCAGCAAGCTTGCATACATTATTAATTGAGAATAATTCTAGTGTCAAATTAGGCACCATAGAATTTATTAGTGATTTAATCTTAGTCAGGAGCAGTGGTGTACACCTGTAATCCCCACTACTTGGATGGCTGAGGCAGTAGGATTACAAGATTATGGACAGCCTTGGCAACTTAGCAGACCCTTCTCAAAATGATAATTGTTTAAAAACAGAAACTGGGGATCTTGCTCATAGGCAGAATCTCCTGGTTTGAATTTCAAGTAATTAACACACACACACACACACACACACACACACACACATACACACACACATACACACACACACACACACGCATGCACACACACACTCTAAAACAAAACAAAAGAATTCAGTGCATTAGATAATAAATTAAAATATGTCTATTATACTCTGAACAGAAGTTTCATGTTTGGTAGGCCTTTCCCATATTAGGCCAGAATAATAGTATTTTGTTTATTTTACACAGGAAAAAGTTGCTTAAGAAGTGGTGAGGTTTTCTTATTCCTCCTTCTCCGGTTTCACATTTCAGGTTTTCCATTTTCACACTCATTAATAATACTACACAGGAATACAATGAACATTAAAATGAAGTTGGAAACCTATAATTAATATGCAAAACATTAATGTGCTATGTTAGTGCATTGATTAAATGCTAGTGGTATAGAAGAGTTATAAATTTTCTGAGGTACAAATAGCTAATATATTCCAAGTCTTAAAATTCTCATTTTAACTTTAAGAATTTCCATTTCATTAATTTAGATTTATATACAGTAATTTATAATATACAAATATTTTTTAGTACAAAACATTCACAGATATGTTTGTGCACACATGTATGTGTATATGTGTATAAAATTAGAAAGAAACAAAACAAAAATTTTAACATATATCATAGCTTATTGCAACATTTTAACAATATGCAAAAATGTAGCATTATCTGAGAAAGGCAGGAAAAAAGTATAAGAAACAGAAAACTCACAATATTAAAGAATATATTCAGTAAATAGAATTAATATTTAAATATTTTAATCTTTTGTGGTATGATTGTAGTTATCTTAATATTTTTATCCTTTTTAAAAATTCACTGCACATGGTTTTTCATAGGTAATATATATTGTTTTATAGTGATATATTTTATAGTTATAAAATAATAATGACAATAATAATATCTGATGTTCTTGTGTGTAAATGCTTTCCCCATTATTCCCTCTAAACACTTCTAGAGGCAGTACTACTTCTGCTATTTCAATTCCCTTTCTTCCTTTATTCCCTCCTTTCTTTCTTCTTCCTTCCTAATGAATAATAGTGGATCTGACCCTTTCAAATTTGAAGGAGAAGAGAATATTGTAATATTAGAAATAGTTCAATACTACTGAAACCAGTGACACTGTGATGAAAATTTACACATATAATTTGGTAGTCATAGTAATAATATTCTGCCACTTAATATTTTTAAAATAGTTTCACAGTTATTTATATTCTAACAATAAATAAAACAAAAAAAAGTTCATTTAATTTTTAGAATCAGGTGTATGTAGGAGTACTGCAAATCCTAATTCAGACCAAATTGGCTTTGTCTTATTTTTAAATTCTACATAGTACTTTAAAATAATTTCTATTAGGAATAGTGATTATTTTTAGTAGAAATCATTTTAAAGAATGTGATATTTGAGACAATATGAGAAAATGACAGGGTGTGAATGCATTTAGGGACCTAGAAAATAATGAGAATAAGGAGGGAACATTACAAGAACAGCAAAAACAAACATCATTTGCTGAGAATGTCTGAATTTGCTGTTGCATATAATGGGGAAAGTGAATGTATTTATGGTTAATGTTATCTAATATTTTTGTTTCGTTTTCCATAGTATAATCTCTCAGAATACTGACTAATAAATACCCACCACCCCAAAAAAGTTTTGAAATACCAACTAAATATTATTTTTGAGAAAACAAATGATGTTAGACATTTGAGGAAAGGAAAAAAAAAACATTTGGGTCTAAAGCAGATTCAAGTACACAAATTCTAGAAGAAAATAATGAAAGATAGAACACAGTAATGGAAATATTCCATGACTATGATTTTTATAATTTTACCATTCTGTAGGAAAATACTAGCTAGGAAGAATGAGGATGGGTTTTCTTTAGTGATACCCCAAGGAAGAGATTCTGGAAAAGGGATCAGTTATTCAAGATTTGGTGCTATATCAGTTATGTCTGGAAAGCTAGCATCTTTTCATACAATAAATATGATCTGTGGACATGATGAAGAAATAGATAGGTGCATGGAAGAAGAAATATTTCATGCTAAATAGAACCAAGGATTAGGGATACATAGAACATAGGTGGGAATATGTGAGACCATTGAACACTTAATTCTATTTAAGTAACTTTAGATTGATTTTCTATAAAATTACAAGAGATAGGTATTATTAAAAAAAACTGTTTTAGAATAATAAACTGTGTATTTAAAGTAGTTAGACAAGAGGTGTTTTAGTGCTTCACTGTGAAGAAATAATATCTGAGAGGAAAATATGCAAATCACAATGATTTTTACCCATAATACAATATAAATAAGTGGCAAAACATTACACTATACGCCATAAATTAGGACACTTATTATGTCATTTAAAAAAAAAAGAAAGAAAAAGTGGGTAATATGTTTTTGAGAATTTAAAATTAAAATATTAGTTTAGTGTGCTGAAATGCAGTGGTTGGTCTGGTAAAATGGTAATGCAGTACTGTCAATAAGAGTAATGGTAGTAAATATTAGAAGACTGGTTCAACTTTAATTGCAGATTTTTAAAAAAAATGAATGCATATTATTTATTCAATTAATATGTCAGAAGTAATGGTAAATTCTTTACTTATGCTGGTCTTTTTTATTTTTGCATTACAATTCCTACACCATTGTACTATAATTTATCATATCTCTGATTACGGTTTCTCTTCAGATCATATAAATCTTTCGCCTTTTACACGCAGATTTTTTTAAATAGAACTCAGTGTGAAACAAATCTTTGTAGACTATCCTTTTTTTTTTTTTTTTTTGGTTCTGAGGAATTGGGAATTGAACTCAGGGGCACATGACCACTGAGCCACATCCCCAGGCCTATTTTGTATTTATTTAGGAAGAAGGTCTCACTGAGTTGCTTAGCACCTTGCTTTTGCTGAGGCTGACATTGAACTCATAATCCTTCTGCCTAAACGTCTGGAGCTGCTAGGATTACAGGCTGCACCACCGGACCCAGCCTTTATAGACTATCTTGGGAGTCTGGATATAAAGGGTTATAATGTTTAGTATTTTCATCATGTGTTTTGAGTTTTAACCAATTAACATATAAAGAAAATTTTGAAATATGATGCATTCACAAATAAAAAGTTGCTGCTACATGTACTGCACCATAAATAATGACATTCTAAAACCTTCATAAAAATATTTTATTTAGATTCTTAAAAGTAATATAATATACCATTAAAATCATCAGTTTTCCCTTAGTAAATTTGAGGCTTTATTTCAGTCTTTAATTTCTCCTCTGCCTGATACTTATACACATCAAAGTGCCATATCTTAAAAGCCTAAGACAAAATTCCCAGTCATTCCAATATATTATATATGCTTTAGGGATATATTAGTATTTACTGCATGTATCATCATGAGAGAGCATGAAAGAATCATGTGAATTTTGATACCCAATCAAATACAAACAAGACTGTACCCTTTCTCCCATTTCATATCTGTTACCTGTGTTTCACATTGTTTTCAGTGACAACAAAATCTATTATAACCAAATATACAGCACTTGATCATGTAATGCATACTGCTTTTCTATAACTTGAGAATATAAAAGTAACTTCAGAGAAAAATCTTACAGCTTATGTCATCACAAACAGACCAGAAGATCACGTAGAGAGAATATTTGACTATACAAAGGAGATAATTATAGGACAATTGAGTTTCTAAGTAATTTGATATTGGCAAGCCTCTTGAATCTACAATGTAATTACTCTTGATTCTCAATGTTGTTATACTTTTGTGGTCAAAATAACATCATTTGTATAAATGATAACATCATTTGTATAAATGATGCTTTTGAGTATTTAATTATATGCTGCCAGGTATTAAGAAAAATCATGAATATAGTAAGAGTCATTGTTTTCAAAAGTTTATTGTCTTCAAAATATACTAACATGTAAAGATATTATTATAATGTAGTGTAATAAATCTTACAATAGAAACTTTTACATTGATTAAAGTATAAAAGTATTAAATCTCTTTGTATTTGGAAATTATTATTAGAAAAGTTTATTTGGGGGTTTATTCTTACAGAGAAACTAAACATTCATGAGGGATAAGGGTAAAATAGTAATTTTTTTCCACAGAAAATCTATGGGAGCAAGTTATAGATTGGCATCCTTATGATACCTGTTTGTGAAGTACTGATTTAAGGTAAGAATTACCAGTCCTTTACAAATAGAGAATGTCTCATTTGCTCACTATGCTATGGAAAAATATTATAAATTTGGATAGCGAATAAATAATAAAAACTGATTACATGTTTAGTGAGGTTCTGTTTCTCATAAACCCTAACTTCTCATAGTATCCTCAGAAGGTAAAAGAATCAAGGCAGGCATCTCGGATCTCTTTTATAAGGGCATTAATCCCATTCATGAGGACACCATCCTCATGATCAAATCCTCTGCCAGAGGCCAAACCTCTTAATTCCATCATTTGGGAAGTTAGGATTTCAACATACAATCGAAGAGGGTGATAAAAACACTAAGACCATAGCAGGATGCTGGAATTTGGAAGATAAGGTAAAAGATTTGAACAATTTGAAAATCAGCAGGCTGAAGATAATTATTGAAATTTTGAAGCTTAACAGATGCATAGCAATAGTTTCAAGAAAGATGTCTGGAGTATTTTTTCCACTGACTGTTATGAAGAGAAAGGATATCTCAGACTAGAGAGGAAGCAAACAGAGACATGAAATAAGAAATCAAAACTTTTCAAACAATCCAAAGAATGAGAAATGTTGGAAAGTCCAGAATAAAAAGATTATTGAAATTTGAACTTGAGCTTCATTGATTGATTACTTTTGGATGACTGGTTTGGTCAGAAGCACAGCAACAAAAACAAAAAAGCATGAATAATTTATTTTGAGATGATTTTAAATGGAGTTGTTTTCCTAATTTCTCTTTCAGTGGATTCATAACTGATGTATAAGAATACATTTGTTTATGGGTGTTGATTTCATGTCCTGCTATTTTGCTGAATTAATTTATTAGTTGTAGAAGTTTTCTGGTGGAATTTTTGGATCTTCAAGGTATAGAATCCCGTCATCAGCAAATAGTGATTTTTTTGAGTTCTTCTTTACCTATTTGTACCCCTTTAATTTCTTTCCTCTAATTGCTTTGGTTAGAGTTTCAAGGGTGATGTTGAATAGAAATTGTGAAAGAGGACAACCTTGTCTTGTTCTAGTTTTTAGCGAGAATGCTTTAAATTTTTCTCCATTTAGAATGATGCTGGCCTTGGGTTTAGCACATATAGCATTTACAATGTTGAGGTATGTTCCTACTATCCCTAGTTTTTCTAGTGTTTTGAATATGAAGGTGTCTGTATTTTGTCAAATGCTTTTTCTTCATCTATTGAGATGATCATATGATTCTTGATGCAATCTAAAAAAAGAGGTGAAAGACCTCTACAATGAAAATTATAGAACAACTACAGAAAGAAATTGAAGTAAACTTCAGAAGACAAAAAGATCTCCCATCCTCCTTGATAGGCAGAATTAATGTTGTCAAAAATGTCATACTACCAAAACTCTTATACTGATTTAATGCAACTCCTATTAAAATCCAATGACATTCTTCATAGAAATAGAAATAGCAATCATGAAATTTATTTGAAAAGATAAGAGACCCAGAATAGCCAAAACAGTCCCTAGCAAGAAGAGTGAAGCAGGAAGCATCAAAATACCAAACCTTAAACTATACTTCAGAGCTATAGTAATAAAAACAGCATGGTATTGGCACCAGAATAGACTTGTTGATCAAGGGTACAGAATAGAGGACACAGAGACAAACACACATAAATATGGTTATCTCATACTAGATAAAAGTGCCAAAAAGATACACTGAAGAAAAGAGATATTCAACAAATGGTGCTGGGTAAACTGAAAATCCATTTGTAGCAAAATGAAATTAAACATCTCTCACCCTGCTCAAAAATCAATTCAAAGTGGATCAAAGACTTAGCCAGTAGAACAGAGACCCTGCACCTAATGGAAGGAAAATTGGCCCAAATACCCACCCCATAGGCCTAGGATCTGAGTTCCTTAACAAGACTCCTAAGGTGCAAGAAGTAAAATCAAGAATCAATAAATGGGATGGATTCAAATAAAAAAGATCTTTTGCTTTGCAAAGGAAACAATTATTAATGTGAGGAGAGAGCCTACAGATTGGGACAAAATCTTTACCACATGCACTTTCAATAATCTCTAGGATATATAAACAACTAAAAAATCTAACACTAAAAAACAAACAAAAACAAACAGATAAACTGATCAATAAATGGGCTAAGGAACTGAACACACACTTCACAGAAAAAGAAACACAATTGATCAACAAATATAAAGCTGTTCTTAAAAACATATAATCTGGGCCTGGTGATATAGCTCAGTGGATAGAGTGCTTTCCTCCAATGCACAAGGCTCTGGGTTCAATCACCAGCACCACCAAAAAAAAAGTAATAATAATAATATCTGTTAATTTAAAGAATTTATCCCTAAGATATTGAAGAAATTTAACTACTTTTCAAATGTTTCTGACTTTTTATTTTGATCATTTTTTTAATTCTGCAACTCTTGTTTATTTATATGCATGTTTCTCCATAATATACTTTATATTTTAAACACTAAATAAAATTTTATACTATTATTTTCATTTAAAAAAAGAAAAGAATGTTCAATATCTTTAGCCATTAGAGAAATGAAATCAAAACTACTCTAAGATTTTTTCTTCCGCCTGTCAGAATTGCAATCATCAAGAATACAGGCAACAATAAATGTCGGTGAGAATGTGGTAAATAAGGTACACTCATACATTGCTGGTGGGACTGCAAATTGGTGCAACCACGATGGACAGCAGTTGGAGATTCCTCAGCAAACTGGGAGTGGAACCATCAGTTGAGCCAGCTATCCCACTCCTTGGTTTTTACCCAAAGGACTTAAAATCAGCATACTGTAGTGATGCAGCCATAGCAATGTTTATAGCAGCTCAATTCACAATAATTAGACTATGGAACCAACCTAGGTGTCTCTCATTACGTGAACAGATAAAATGTGGTATATATACTCAAAGGAATATTTCTCAACTTTAAAGAAGAGTGAAATTATGACATTTTCCAGTAAATGGCTGGAGTTGGAGAATGTCATGCTTAGGGAAATAAGTGAATCCTACAAAACCAAGGCCGAATGTTTTTTTTCTAATATGTGGATGCTAATTCACAATAAGGCAGGGGCAATACGAAAGAATAATTAACTTAGATTAGGTAGAAGAAAATGGTGGGAAGGGAGGGAAGGGGATATGGAGGTAGGAAAGATGGTAGAATAAAACAGACATTATTACTGTATGCATATGGCATTTTGGGTAACACATGAATATTTTTTCATTTAGTTAAATCAATAAGACTTTACTTTCACTGTTTTCGATGCAAGAAGTGAATATGTGAAGAACGTTGTAATAAATAAGAAAACAGTCTCCATTTTGAGGAAGTTAGTTACCAAACATAAATGAACTCACAGAAGATATTTGTTCCAAGTGTTTTTCAATCCTGTACTTTATATTTCTAAATTGTTCATTGATATACATTTATTATTACTCTTTAAAATATATCTGGTATTCTTTCAATGAAGAACAAATATATTTAGTGGATATGAACCACCCTAAAATGTATTGATTATGTTAAATCATTATTTAATTTCATAATTTTTTTCTATGGTACTGGGGATTGAACTCAAGGGCACTTGACCAATGAGCCACATTCCCAGTCCTGTTTTGTATTTTATTTAGAGACATGGTCTTACTGAGTTACTTAGTGCCTTGCTGTTGCTGAGACTGGCTTTGCACTTGCAATCCTCCTGCCTCAGCATCAGGAGCCTCTGGGATTACAGGCATGCACCACCACACCGGGTGAATTTCATGAACCCTAACAAGAAAAATTGCAGGGAAATATTTATTTAAACCTAAATTTTTCAACGTTTTGAAGATTTCTGATATCATTTTATTGCTATATTATTTGTAAAAATAATTTTAGGGCACATTTTTGTGTAACCTTGAATTACACAATTATTATCTCAGTGTCTGAATAATTCTTGAAATTCACTCTTTTATTCCTAACTGTTGCTCAACTTAGGATTACAAGACAGATTGTTTTATAAGGGTAAAAATCAAAGTTCATTGTATTGAGCTAAAATTACTGTTTCTAAATTCATAGTCACTGGTGTTTAGGACTTCCTTTGATAAAAGAGTAAAATTTCCTAAAGTGAATTTCTTATTATCTTGTGTTTATTTTCTTTTTTTCCTTGTAACAATAGTTATTAAACACCTGAGTAAGATAATAAGAATTTAAACATAAAGTGAACTCAAGACTTTGTAAATTTAAAATCATTAGAGTCAGTTACTAATTAACAGGCCATCCACACAACCTGGTTTTCTGTTTCTTCTTTGTTTCTGCTTAAGTGTTTCCATCAGTCAACTGCTTTTGTTGACTTCGGTTATTGGATTAATGCCTGGTCATTTTATACTCCTTTCTGTCCTCCTCTTTCTTTCTTCTTCTTCTTCTTTTTTTAATTTATTCTTTCCCTCCTCCTTTGCTTCCTCTTTCCCTTAAATCTACCCAGTGATCACTTCTGATCATTGGGAAGAATTAATTTCATCACTTATCACTTCACTTTCCTCCCATTTGTGCACAAACACTGGTTTACAGGTATTTTCAATTGGCATGTGGTATTTGCTTAATTTAAACAAAAAAAAATCTTGATATTTCTCATTTAAAAATATCTTAAGCACATTAGCAAAATGGCAAATACGTTGTTATAAAATGATGAACTCCCATTTTAATCCTTGCAGTTTAATTTGCATCACTCAGATTAAGAGATTCAATTGATTTAAACTCTGTGATTGCACATTTAAGATAATTAGAATAAATAAGTGATATAAACACAATGATTATAGTAATTTTTAATTTGAGTTCTATTTTTTGTTTTCCTCATTCCATTAGGCAAATTTTCAGAAGGAGAAATGATGTATGGAAATATTTGAAAGCTTTTGGTATTTATTGTCAAACTGAATTACAAGAAGCTCTCTTACTTTATCCTCCAGTTAGCAATGTATATTAGATATACTATTTTCTTAAGTTATTGCCAGCATTTGAATATCACCATGTATAAAATTCTTTATGATTGATCATTAAAGATTGGGGCTAATTAACATTTTTATTTTTATTTCTTTGTTTATTATTGAACTTTAAAATGTGTTCATACATTTATTAGCCGTTTAAATTTCTACTTTTACATGCAGCTCATGCATGTCTTTTAAATATTTGGTGTGTCAATTTATTCTTTTAATTTGGAGAAAACTTATTATTTAATATTTGTTTTCTTTAAATATAGGTCTGTTGTACAATTAATAAAAATGTGAGTTCTTGGAACATTTTTTGTTAATTTTTTCTACTCTTCTACAATATCCTGACACTAAAATCTCACGAATATATGTAATTTTTCCTTTTCAAATTTCTGTCTTTATTTTAACAACTAGGTTGACAGTTCAGCTCAAGGATTGAATTTTATCATTGAATTGCTTTCCCAGTTACTTGGAAAAGGGAAAAAAATTAACCTTGGCAAAATTTAAGAAAATCCATTTTACATTATTTTTTTACTATTATTAGTTGTTCAAAACATTACAAAGCTCTTGACATATCATATTTCATACATTTGATTCAAGCGGATTATGAACTTCCATTTTTACCCTGTATACAGATTGCAGAATCACATCTGTTACACATTCACATTTTTACATACTGCTTTACTAGTGTATGTTGTATTCTGCTGCCCTTCCTATCGTCTACTACCCCCCTCCCCTCCCATTTCCTCCCATCTTTTCTGTCTACCTCATCTACTGTAATTCATTTCTCTCTCTTTTTTCCCTTTCCCCTCAATTCCTCTTATATGTAATTTTGTATAACAATGAGGGTCTCCTTCCATTTCCATGCAATTTCCCTTCTCTCTAGATTTCCCTCCCACCTCTCATCCCTGTTTAATGGTAATCTTCTTCTCAAACTCTTCCTCCCTACTCCCTTATTAGTTGTCCTCCTTATATCAAAGAAGATATTTGGCATTTGTTTTTAAGGCATTGGCTAGCTTTACTTAGCATAATCTGCTCTAATGCCATCCATTCCATTTCCCTGCAAATGCCATGAATTTCTCATTTTTTAGTGCTGAGTAATACTCCATTGTGTATAAATGCCACATTTTATATCCATTCATCTATTGAAGGGCATCTAAGTTGGTTCTACAGTGTAGCTATTGTGAATTGTGCTGCTATGTACATCGATGTAGCTGTATCCCTATAGTTGGCTCTTTTATGGTCTTTGGCGAATAGTCCAAGAAGAGGAATAGCTGGGTCAAATGGTGGTTCCATTCCCAGCTTTCCGAGGAATCTCCATACTGCTTTGAAAATTGGCCGCATGAATTTGCAGTCCCACCAGCAATGAACAAGTTTACACTTTTCCCTACGTCCTTGAAAACACTTATTGTTGTTTGACTTCATGATGGCTGCCATTCTTACTGGAGTGAAATGGTATCTTAGGGTGGTTTTAATTTGCATTTCTCTGACTGCTAGAGATGTTGAGCAATTTTTTGTGTCCTTGTTGATTGATTGTATGTCCTCGTCTGAGAAGTGTCTGTTCAGGTCCTTGGCCCATTTGTTGATTGTGTTATTTATTTTCTTATTGTTTAATTTTTTGAGTTCTTTGTATACTCTGGATATTAGGGCTCTATCTGAAGTGTGAGGAGTAAAAATTTGTTTCCAGGATGTAGGCTTCCTATTTACCTCTCTTATTGTTTCTCTTACTGAGAAGAAACTTTTTAGTTTGAGTAAGTCCCATTTGTTGATTTTTGTTTTTAACTCTTGTGCTATGGGTGTCCTATTAAAGAATTTGGAGCCCTACCCCACATTATGAAGATTAGAGCCAACTTTTTCTTCTATCAATGCAGAGTCTCTGTTTTGATATCAAGCTCCTTGATTCCTTTTGAGTTAACTTTTGTGCAAGGTGAGAGAAAGGGATTCAGATTGATTTTGTTGCAAATGGATTTCCAGTTTTCCCAGCACCATTTGTTGAAGATGCTATTTTTTCTTCATTGCATGCTTTTATAAACTTTGTCAAATATAAGATAGTTGTAATTTTGTGGATTGGTCTCTGTGTCCTCTATTCAGTAAGATTAGTCCACTCACCTGTTTTGGTACCAGTACCATGCTGTTTTTGTTACTACTACTCTATAGTATAGTTTGAAGTCTGGTATCATATACTGCCTGTTTCACTCTTCATGCTTAGAATTGCTTTTGCTATTATGGGTCTTTTATTTTTCCATGTGAATTTCATGATTGCTTTATCTATTTCTACAAGAAATGTCTTTGGGATTTTGATTGACAACGCATTAAAACTATAGAGAACTTTTGGTAATGTTGCCATTTTGATGATGTTAGTTCTGTCTATCCATGAACAGGTATATTTTTTTATCTTCTAAGATCTTCTTCTATTTCTCTCTCTTCTTCTATTTTTCTCTCTTTAGGGTTCTGTAGTTTTCATTGTATAAATCTTTTACCTGTATTGTTAGGGTGATTCCCAAGTATTTTATTTTTTTGAGGATATTGTGAATGGGGTGGTTGTCCTCATTTACATTTCAGAAGATTTGTGGATGATATACAGGAATGCCTTTGATTTATGCATGTTGATTTTATATCCTTCCACATTGCTGAATTCATTTATTAGCTCTAGTAGTTTCTTTGTAGAACCTTTTGGGTCTGCTAGGTATAGGATCATGTCATCCACAAATAGTGATAATTTAAGTTCCTCTTTTCCTATCTTTATGCCTTTAATTTCTTTTGTCTGTCTAATTGCTTTGGCCAGGATTTCGAGAACTATATTGAATAGAAGTGGTGATAGAGGGCATCCCTGTCTTGTTCCAGATTTTAGAGGGAATATTTTCAGTTTTTCTCCATTTAGAATGATGCTAGAATGAGGCTTAGCATAGAGAGCTTTTACAATGTTAAGGTAAGTTCCTGTTATCCCTAGTTTTTCTAGTGTTTTGAACATAAAGGGATGCTGTACTTTGTCAAAGGCTTTTTCTGCATCTATTGAGATGATCATATGGTTCTTATCTTTAAGTCTATTGATGTGGTGAATAACATTTATTGATTTCCATATATTGAACCAGCCTTGCATCCCTGTGATGAATCCTACTTGATCATGGTGCACATTTTTTTATATTTTTTTGTATCCAATTTGCTAAAATTTTATTGAGATTTTTTGCATCTAGGTTCATTAGAGATATTGGTCTTTAGTTTTCTTTCTTTGAAGTGTCTTTGTCTGGTTTTGGAATCAGGGTGATGTTGGCCTCATAGGATGAATTTGGAAGAGCTCCATCTTTTTCTCTTTGCTGAAATAACTTGAAAAGTATTGATATTAATTCTTCTTTGAAAGGTTTTGTAAAATTCCACTGTATACCCATCCAGTCCTGGGCTTTTCTTCGTTGGTAGTCATTTGATGGCTTCTTCTGTTTCTTCCATTGATATTGGTCTGTTTAAATTGTGTGTATCCTCCTGAATCAATCTGGGCAAATCATAGGACTCAAGAAATTTATCAATGTCTTCACTATCTTCTATTTTATTGGAATATTGGGAAACAAAATAATTTCTAATTATCTTCTGTATTTCTGTATTGTCTGTTTTGATATTGCCTTTTTCATACCATATGTTAATAATTTGAGTTCTCTCTAATCTTCTCTTCATTAGCATGGCTATGGGTCTGTCGATTTATTTAGTTTTTTTGAAAAACCAACTTTTAGCTTTGTCAATTTTTTCAATAGTTTTTTGTTTCAATTTTTTTTATTTCTGCTCTGATTTTAATTATTTCTTGCCTTCTGCTACATTTGCTATTGTTTTGCTCTTCCTTTTCTAGGGTTTTGAGATGAAGTGTGAGCTCATTTATTTGTTGTTCTTTTCTTTTTTTGAGGTAGGAACTCCAGGCAATAAATTTCCCTCTTAAAACTGCTTTCATTGTGTCCCATAGATTCGATATGTTGTGTCTGTATTTTCATTTATCTCTAAGAATTTTTTGATTTCCTCTTTTATGTCTTCTGTAACCCATTGATCATTCAGTAACATATTGTTCATTTTCCAAGTGATGTACGATTTTTCCTTCATTCATTTGTCATTGATTTTCAGTTTCATTCCATTATGACCAGATAAGATGCATGGTATTATCTCCACACCTTTATATTTACTAAGGGTTGCCCTATGGCATAATATATAATCTATTTTTGAGAAGGATCCATGTGCTGCTGAGGAAAAAGTATATCCACTTGATGATGGTTGATATATTCTATATATGTCGGTTAAATCTAGGTTATTGATTGTGTTATTGAGTTCTATACTTTCTTTATTCAAATTTTGTTTGGAGGATCTGTCCAATGGTGAGAGAGGTGTGTTGAGGTCACCCAAAATTATTGTGTTGTGGTCTATTTGATTCTTGAACTTGAGGAGACTTTGTTTTATGAAAGTTGCAGCACCATTATTTGGTGTATAAATATTGATAATTGTTATGTCTTGTTGGTGAATGGTTCCTTTTAACACTATATAATGTCCTCCCTTATACCTTTTGATTGACTTAGTCTTGAAGTCGATTTTATTCCATGAGGATGGCCACTCGTGCTTGCTTCCAATGACTGTGTGTGTGGTATGATTTTTCCCAACCTTTCACCTTTAGCCTGTGTATGTCTTTTCTAATCAGATGTGTCTCCCGAAGGCAGCATATTGTTGGATCTGTTTTTAATCCAGGTTACCAGCCTACATTGCTTTATTGGTGAGTTTAAGCCATTAACACTTAATGTTACTATTGATATATGGTTTGTACTTCCAGGCTTGTTCGGTTTTTTGTTTGTTTGTTTGTTTGTTTGTTTTTTAAATTTGGTTTGTTTCTCCATGATTAGCTTCCCCCCACACACAATCTTTTGGTTTTTGTATATTTCCAGAGTCTTTCCTTTGTGATGGGAGACTATGACTAGAGTTGATGAATTTTATTGCATTTTAAAGCAGATTCATTCATTTCATAAAATGCGTATGGATTCTGATGGCATATAGCAATCTGCAGTTTGGTCTTGGGACTTATGTTTAGGCCGAGTGATGTGATGGTGTAGAGATTGGTATATCTTTGCAACCTTGGAAGATTGCTGTACTGATGAGGAATATTAACAGGAGAATGGTCTGGAGTATTTGGGGGTAGCTAGGGAATTGGTAGCACTATATAATGCCTCAGAACATTTACCTATACACATTTAGTAAATTACACATAAACAGCATCAGAATCCTTGGGAGGAAAGGTATTAGAAGAGGAGAGAGGAAGTCACTAAAGAGAATGAGAGAAAACAGGTTGAATTCAAGAAAAGGGGAATAAAAAAATTGAAAAGAAATGAAAAAAAATAATGAATCAATTAATTAATTAATTAATTAAAAATTAAAAATGGAGTCTTAGAGTTCGATTATTCTCTTCCAGTAGGTGGAGCTGTGCCCACCGGGTAAAGCTTCTCCTTTCAATACACAGGAACCAATCCCCCACTGAGCAGCTCTCCAATCCTGGGCGCCCAGCCACTTCCCTTCTTATCCTTCAGCCTGGCCCAGCTCACCCATGACATTCACCACAAAACTGGCTACACGCTGGGTTTGCCACTCCCTGGAGCCAAATTTTCTTGAATGACTGGGCAAACTCTCTCTCTCTTTGCCATTCCCCTAGACCCTAAGGTTGTGGAATGTGGGGTTGGGAACCATCAGTTTATTCTGCCTGCCCTCCGGTAGCCATGCCCCTGGGAGCTGGCACAAGAGACCTCGGTTGTCAGCGCTGGTGGGAGCGGTACCGGGGGTCAGGCACCACTCCTGACTCCCTTGGTCTGACAATCATGCTCACGGGAGAGCTGGGGCGGGGGGCTTGAGATTTTCCCACTTTGGGGATAGGAGGGGCCCCAGGGTCATACACCTGCTGATGCTGGTTTCAATGAAGCTATCCCCTCTCCTGAATTCCGGTGACATCAGTTCTCTGCCATGATGGTGTCCAATGCAAAGGGTGGCTGTTCGTTCCCTTTGCAAGGTGTCCCATGCAAAGGGTGGTTCTGGTCTGGCTCTCCCTGGTCTTGTCTCAATTCTGGGCCCACTGCCTAAGAAGGCTAGGTTGGTATCACCTCAAAAGATTCATGAAGGAACCGAAGAGTTGTTTTTCTATTCCGCAGGAGCGTCTGTAGTGCTGAGTCACAGTGGTTTGGTGGCAAGAGGCAGACAATCAGCCAGAAACTGCATACGGGGAGCCTGAATTCACCTGCTGCGGGCTTGGTGTGGGCTCTGAGGAATGCAAACTGTTTGTCTTAGGTCCACTTCAGCCCAGCATTTTCAAGTGATCCTGAGCAAACAGCATTCAGTTGATTTAAGACTCCCTTTGCTCGAGTAGCTGAAGAGGTCACAGAATTGATCTCTCAGCGCCTGCTGCAATGTTGGATTCCCCCATTTTACATTATAATAAAGATTAATATGAGAAATTCATCCTTATGATGGAGGAATGCATAGAAGTATATAGTAGACACCACTTGATATAGTGGGATAGACAAAAATGTGTTGTTAGAATTGAAATCATGTTTTTTTTTGTACTGGAAACTGAGAACTAATGTCATATTACTTTTTGTCCTTAGGTTGTTCAGAATTATTCACCCTAAATTCTAATTGAATATACTACTTATTTTAGTTTGAACTCTCATGGTATAAGTTCTGAGATAGAGAATACCAGGTAAAAAGTATATTGTGGACTGCTCTTTGGAGATACTGTGTATGTGTGTGTGTGTGTGTGTGTGTGTGTGTGTGTGTACAAATAGGATTAAATATAGGGAAAATTGATCTACAACACAGTTGCAACTGAAGCTTCCCCAAAGTCCAGTACAAAATGTTGCAGATAGATTAGCTGAGTTACAGCAAACTGGGGCAAAACAGCTTTACACTTTATATTCTTTCAAAAGTCAGTAATCAACTTTGAGTACCAGTCTGGGAGGGGCTAGAAACTTGGCAACTGTTACCATGAGCCATAAATTTATTTAAGAAAGATAACTCATATTTATTAACCACTAATGCAAAGTAAAATGTTAAAGCCAGAGAACTTACTTGACAGCACTTAAGGAAATTCTTATCTTCTCTAGCTATCTCTGAAGGGCAGAGAGTGAGAATTAGACTCAAGATTTAATCATAAAGACTGACACTTAGAGATTTAGCAGATAAACTACTTAAAGTCTGTGTTAGGGTGTTCCTGCTGCTATAACAAAATATCTTAGACTATTGTATAAAGGGTAGATATTTATTTGTCACAGTTCTGTAGGCTAGGAAATCCAGATCAAGGTGCCAGTTGGTTGGTGTCTTTTGAGTGCCTTCTTGTCATATGTTCACAGGACAGAGAGAGGCAGCTCTCTGAAGCTTCTTATATAAAGACACCAAACTCATTCACAAGGGTGGAGCTCCCATTATCTAATCCCCTCATGGACTTTGATGGTTAGTTTCCAGCAAACAAAGTCAGAGGATGGTGCATGATTTCTTTCTCCTATGCTATCACTACCAGATTTCTTTTCTTTCTTTTTCAAAGGAAGTGGTGGGGTTTCTCACTCACAATCCAGGCATATAATGTAATTAGTCTCTGTTGCTTTCTTCCATGGGAAAGACCTGGCCTGCAAGAAAACTGTACAGGAATTGTTTGCTCTGAGTAAATAATAATAATCTGCTACATTCCAGAAACCTTAAGTATGAATAGGAGACAACATAAGAAATAAAACCAAACCTCTTTTGTGTTCTTGAACACACCATGCACATTCTTGCCTTAGATCTTGAAGTTGTCTTTCTCTGGACTTCGTTTTCCCAAATGTACACATTTGGGAATGTGTACACATTACTTCATTTAAGTCCCTGATCAAATTCACCTATTGTTAGAATCTGTAAACAAGTCTGGATGGCACCTGGCAAAATGCCAGAGGGAGTGGTTTGTAAAGTAACAAAAGCGAGCCATTAAGTGTGGAGATTCCTGATTGGTTGACTGCTGTATCTAGTTTATGCTAATTAGATAAGCTGTGTAAAATGTATTAATACCTCTGTTATCCTACAATAAACGGCTCCTATTCCTGCTGCATCAACGTACACAAGTCATTCGTCACCCCCGTCCCCCCCCCCCCCCGGAACCTATGGGTTTAACTTCCCTTGTTCTCTTTCTACAGACGTCATTCCTTCCACACTAGATGCTCTATATTTCACACAGTTTTCTCTATCTTCAAAATACTTATCAATCTAAATATCAATTATGTCTTTTATGTATCATTTATCTCCCTGAATGCTGCTCCTTGAGTGGGAGGATAACCAGTGATTTAATTTACTGCTGTGTCCTCAGACCCTTACAAAGTGCACTGGTGGTGCTTAAGGAGAGTTTGCCATATTAATTATAAATGAGTAGGAGTCTCTTGCAAGGGTGATGATATCTAGCTGCTACAAACAGGAGCTGATGTTTAAGCTAGCTTCTGGAGAGAAAATAAAGCATTGCTCCTAAAAGAGATCAAGAAAGAAGTTTCCAACTGTCTGCAGAAAAAAAGAGGAACATAATCAATGCTTTCAGTGTGTTATTAAATTTAGTAAAAAGACTGTTAATTATTTCATTGTTGAGTTCACTCTACTTTCTACATTATTCTTCAGAAATATGGGGAGTACTGCATGTTGCTTCAATTCTTTTTATGCTGTTGAGAACTACAAAAAAGATATTTGGTCTTTTATTTAAGGATAATGAAACAAATAGGACATGGTGGTGCATGCTTGTAATCCCAGTGGCTCAGGAGGCTGAATCAGGAGAATCTCAAGTTCAAAGTCAGCCTTGACAACTTAGTGAGGCCCTAAGCATCTTAGAGAGACACTGTCTAAAAGTAAAAATAAATAATAAATAAATAAATAAAGGACTGGGGTTTGACTTAGTGGTAAAGTATCCCTGGATTCAATGCCCAGTACAAAAAAAAGTTTATGAACCAAAAATTGAGACCATCTAAGCAAATTACCCAAAGTCATAACTCCAGGAAGTTGTGTAGTCAGAAATTGAAGATACTATTTTCCAAAATAAAAGTCTCTGCTACTTTTTCATATTTGATATTTCTTCCTACAAAGTTCACTAAAGTTACTCAGAAACTACTCTCTGTACAAAGAAAAATGGTGTTCTGATGATTATCATGTGGCTGAGCCAATTATTTTACTCAATTTTCATTGAAAAGTATCATTAATACAAACCACCTCTCACCTGTATGTCAACTCTGTGGTTTTAAATTACTGACAAACATTGAATTTGGAATCATCATAATTGACTGTACTAACAAATTGTTTTGTGATATATAAGTTGGTGTTTTTTTTTGGGGGGGAGTGATACCGGGGATTGAACTCAGGGGCACTTGAACACTGAGTCACATCCCCAGCCGTACTTTGCATTTTATTTAGAGACAGAATTGTTTCTAAATTGTCTCTGAATTGCTTAGTGCATCACTTTTGCTTAGACTAGCTTTGAACTCGAACTCGTGATCCTTCTTTAATCCTCTGGTCAGTGAGCTCACAGCCTCTCCTACGCCCAGCACCAAGCACTGATCCCAATGCAAACTGTGGACTCTGGCTAGTGCTCATGTATCAGACTAGGGTCATCAATGGCAGCAAATGGGCCACTCTGCAGGGGGTTGTCGATGGTGGGGAGTTTGTGCGGCAACAGGGCAGCGGGGATATGGGAAGTCTCTGCTTTCTTACCTCAATTTTGCTGTGAGCTTAAAATTACCCTAAAAATATCAAGTGTTCCTTTAACACCCCCCGCCACTGCTACAAGGGTAGGAGGCTGGTGAGGAGGCCAGTGACCTGGTCCAGGGAGGAGCCTGGCCAGGTGGACTTGAGAGGTAGGACAGGAAGCCTGCATGGGTGTGAGGGATGAGGGAAGGAGCCGGCTTCCTCCTTCAAGTCCTATAATTTGAAAATATGCATTGAGACCTCCGTGTGATGAGTCCACTCAATGCATCCATGGAAACCAAGACAGATGCACCTCCGCCTTCAGCCTGGAGACCCAGACAGGGTGAAGGCTCCACCCCTGAGCGACACCCCAGCCCTCTCCCTGTTTCAATTCCAGGACAGTTTTAAGGACCTTCAAAGACCTTTATACCTTTGGATACTTTGTTTCTCCTCTTATCAGTCATATTAAAACACAGTCACACCCCACACCAAACATAAATTTTTCTTTTTGCTACAAAAGTAATCAAACCAGGTGTGGTGGTGCACGCCTGGAATCCCAGCAGGTCCTGAGGCTGAGGCAGGAGGATCACAAGTTTGAGGCCAGCCTCTGCAACTTGGTGAGGCTCTAAGCAACTTAGCAAGACCCTCTCTCCAAGTAAAAAAGAAAAAGACGGGGCTGGGGTTGTGGCTTAGTGGCAGAGCACTCCCCTAGCACATGTGAGGCACTGGGTTTGATCCTCTGCACCCCATTTAAAAAATAAAATAAAGGTATTGTGTCCATCTACAAGTAAAAAAAAAATATTTTAAATAAACAAATAAAAAGGGCTGGGGAGGTGGCACAGTGGTAAAGTGCCCCTGGGTTCAATCCATAGTATATGCAAAAAAAAAAAGGAACTTATAATTTTGCAATTGTAACTATTTCAGTTAACTGGGTGCTGTGTATTACTCAGGTGGTGGTTGTTACTTTGAAGTCGTTAAAATGCTTTGTTCAGGTCTAAAACATCTCCCAGGCCCTTGGACTCCTCCCAGGTGGGGGCTGAGCTCCTGGTACTGGA
Source organism: Callospermophilus lateralis (assembly GCF_048772815.1). NCBI lineage: Eukaryota > Metazoa > Chordata > Mammalia > Rodentia > Sciuridae > Callospermophilus > Callospermophilus lateralis. The sequence continues at coordinate 1,727,371 of NW_027513138.1, forward strand.
GAATAACCCTCCTGGGCTGGGGCCCCCTTCCACTCTCCTCATGGGTCCTAGCAGTTCAGGTCGGGCAGCGGGCACTGAGCTGACCTCGGTGCAGACCCGCAGGCGCTGAGGGTGGGCATGTCCACCTCCCAAGGCTGCGGGGGCGCTCAGGATCAGGGCATGTTCTTACTCCTCGTTTTCAGATATCACTCAGGTGAAAACACTGGATAATGAAGATCCTGTGGAGCCAGATTCCTGGGAACATGCCTGAGGCTCCCCCGAGGCCCCTGGCCCCAGGTTGAGGCCTCATGGGCTCCAAGGTCAAGTCACAGCCCCTCTCTCAGCTCTCAGGTCCACACCTTACTCCACTGGCCCCCTTTCCTGTGGCTTTTCTTCCCACCATGCCCCACTCTGCAACCCAACATCCTGGCATCTTCCCACTGCCAGGCCTCTGCCCCTGCTGTGGGCTGTGCCCAGAATGCCCTCCCTAATGTTTGTTGGATCTTTTTAGGTGTTAAAACATTGCACAGGCTAGACATGTTCACTACCGGAAAATCAGAAAATATCAACATGTAAAAATAGGAAAATTAAGCCAGGCGGGTAGTGAATGCCTGTAATCCCAGTAGCTCAGGAGGCTGAGTCAGGAGGATCACAGGTTTGAGGCTAGCCTCAGCAACGTAGCAACCCAGTCTGGAAATAAAAAATTAAAAAAAAAAAAGAGCTGGGGATCTGGCTCCGTGGTAAAGCACCCCTGGATTCAATCCCAGTACCCAAAAAAGGAAAATTAAAATAATCAGTAATGTCATCATTCAGGAATAACCAAGATGAATGATTATTTTCTGTATACTTTTTAAAACTTTCCCCCCCACCCGTGCATACATTTATACTAACAAAATGTAATGAATGCTGGCTTTCAAGTGAAGTATTATAAGCAAAACAAAAAAATGTAGAGACTAGTATAACATATACCCATTCAAAATCGAGTCATGAGAAGTCCTCACAATTTTACTGTTTTTTTTTGTTTTTTGTTTTTTTTTTTTTAATGAAAGCGATCCTCCTGCCTCAGCCTCCCAAGTCTCTGGGATGCCATGCCTGCGCCACTGGGTCTGAGGGGATCTGTGTTTTCAAGACCAAATGCCCTGAGAACTCTTGAGCCAGCTGCTGCTTCTACCTGCAGGACAGGAGGGCCTGGTGTCCCTAGAGTTGGCCCATTTACCTCTTCATGAGCACCTGCCCCTGGACTCTGACCTGTGCTTACACCCTGGCCTCTCCTGCCCTCTCTGGCTCACAGACTCCGCCAGCCCCTGCCAACTCCTTTATGATGTTGATCACTTTCTTGTTTCCTTTCCAGTCGTTCTTTGATTTCTCTCTCCCTCCAGAAGTGAATGTTTTCTTCTCAGGGACCCTTCTTTTTCTTCATGAGCATCACTTCATAATTTACACACCCCCAACCAGCAGTTACAGCATCTACAGCAAACTACACATATGGATTTTTTAAAAATATATGGGGCACTGAAAAAACATTTTGAGGGGGGGTGTGTACTGGGGATTGAATCAGGGGCGCTCAACCTCTGAGCCACATCCCCAGCCCTTTTTATTTTTTAAATTGTGAGACAGGGTCTTGCTAAGTTGCTTAGGGCCTCGATAAGTTGCAGAGGCTGGCCTTGAACTTGTGATGCTCCTGCCTCAGCCTTCCGAGTGGCTGGGATTACGGGTGGGCACCACCAGCCCCGGCACCAGGGGATTTTTGAGGGCTGCAACTATTCTAAAGCCGGATCGAAGTGATGGTTGAAAACTTGGTGTATTTACTAAAAATGAGTGAATTAGACTCTTAGGTGAATGTTGTGGCATGTCTGCCACACCTCAATAGAGAGACATTCAACAGAAATGACATGGTGCCTACATTTGGGGGCATCATAATCTAATTGGGGGCTGGGAGTAGAGCATGTGCTTGCCATGCCCAAGGTCCTGGGTGCAATCCCCAGCACTGCAAAATAAATAAATAAATAGATAGATAAGGGTCATTGTCATCAGGTCAGTGTAGAGTAATGAAATCTGCGAAATACAACAAACGACATGAGGACTCTCAGGAGCCGTGACATGGGACTGATTCAAAGAAAGGAGACAGGGAGGGAGTTCGGGTGAGGGGTCAAGACCTGGCAGGAGGAGAAAGGCCAGTGTTCTAGAAGCTTCTGAGCCAACATTTACACACATCTTATAAATTATCACAGAGGTTTTGAATTGGGTCAGGCAGTGCACACCTGCAATCCAACCACTTGGGAAGCTGAGGCAGGAAGATCGCATGTTGAAGGCCAACGTGGGTAACTTAGCAAGACCCTCAGCAGTTTAGCCATATCCTGTCTCAAAATAAGAAATCAAAAGGCCCGGAGATGCACACCGGTGGAAAATCACCCCTGGGTTCCATTCTCGGTGCCAAAAAAATTTAAAAAGAGGTGTCTGGACCTGCCTGAGACCACACAGTGCATACGCCACGACCAGCGTTTGACGCAAGGTCTGCGGGTGCCTTGGGTGGCACTGGCCCCCCTGCCAGAGTGTTCTTGCAGCCAGTGCCAACACCCGATCCACACATGCTGGGTGGCATGTCCGCAGGGACCTGCCACAGCCAGGGCTTGGGCCACGGTGGGTATTAGAGGTGCCTGGGCACGTGGTGGGTGAGGAGCAGCAGAGACTTGTGTGATGTGACTTCATGCCGCCAGCAGGGCTGTGACCCAAACAGTGTGAGTCACAGGCCTGGAGGCTGTGAGATCCCTGGCGGCCCCACCCTGGCTACAGGCGAGCCACAGACTCCAAGCCGACCCGCCCCCTTCACGGTTCCTCCCTGTGCCCGAGCCTCTCTCGTGGGCCTCCAGCTCCAGGGTGAAACCTGGAGCCTCACATGTGCTTCCTAACTGCAGGACCTCCCCCTGCACCCAGCCTGGCTCTCCTGTCTGCTGAACCAGGGCGTCGATGATGGCAGGGAGCAGATCCGGGGTTGGGATCCACATCCCTTGGCCTCTCATCCCTGCTCTTTCCCACCTGCCAGGCAGAGGGCTTTCTGCCCACGGGCTCAGTGTTCTCAGCTCCATCCTTGCGTCCGGAGGAGGCGAACACTAGGACCCACCTTCCTAGACTTGGCTTCCAATGACCTGAGCTGGGGTCGGATGTGGGCTCCCCAGATGAGGCAAACGCTGCTGGTGCAGGCACTCATTGAATAAAGAGGAGACTGAGATCCAGAGATTCCACGAGACTTTCTCTGCCCAAGGCCACCCACTTATATGGAGCTGCAGTTGGAGTCTTTGAACCCTCCCCTCCACATCAAAAGAGCTGTAGGGATGCCAGAGGAAGCCACAGTAAGGGGCAGGAGCCTTAAAGGCAGAGGTGAGTTCAAATTCTGCATTTTGCCCACTGCAGTGGAGCACGCCCATAATCCCAGAGCCTCAGGAGGCTGAGGCAGGAGGATTGTGAGTTCAAAGTCAGCCTCAGCAAAAATGAGGCACTCAGCTACTCAGTGAGACCCTGTCTCCAAATAAAATACAAAATAGAGCTGGGGATGGGGCTGAGTGGTCAAGTGCCCCTGAGTTCAATCCCTGGTACAAAAAAAAAAATCTGCATTGCTACTTATGGATTGGGTGACCTGGGCAAGTCTCTTCACTGCTCTGACCCTCATTATCTTCAACTGGTAAACGAGTGGTCATGTGAGGGCTAAATGAGATAGTGCTTGCAAAGAGGAGTTGGACGGACATATACAGAGCATCAATCCTGTGCTGGTCTCTGTTTCTGGGGCTGCAGAATTGGGGTCAGGTAGTAAGACCAAGAGAGTAGAGGTAGGTAACAAGCTGAGGGAAGGGGAGGGAACAATTTGAGCAAAAACTCTGAGGTGAGAGAGAGAAGCTTGAGGAACATCTGACTAATCTCCCTTCTGAAACTTGAGCAGCAGACTTGAGATGTGGCAGGGGTATGGAGAACAAGAGTGGCTGGATCAAGGGCTTCTTTCCTAGCACTTCTGATTTGGAGTCAATGTTTATTAAGTAACTATTTTTTTTTTTTTTGCTAAGTCTTGTGCATCTGTAAACCCACCTCTTCAAAACAACCCTTCAGGTAGGTGATATCCTTTCCAGCTTAGAGATGAAGCTCAGAAAAGCAGACCCTCATCCAGGCTGGCCCCCAGTCCTGGTGAGATGGGTCATTTTGTGGGTCTGACCTGCCCCTGGTCCTGGGCTCTGTCTGCCTGGGTTGCCCCTGGGGAGTTCCCATTGTTGCATTTGCATCAGGGCATCTGAAGGCCTTTCTCCCAGCCTCTCCTGCACCCAGGCTGGAAGGGTGTGGCTGCATCAGCTGGATATCCCCAGGCGGGGGCAACAGAACCTGGTCTGGGCAGCCAGGCCCAGAGTGAGGCCAGCTCCCCAGGAACCCTCCCAAGAGCGGGAGGATTCAGACCCCAGGATAGACGCCAGGATTTTCCCTGAAGGCAAGGCCTGGCTGCTGCCCACCACCCAGCTCACCTGCTGCCCTACTGCCTGGGGGAAACAGTCCCTGCAAGCTTCACTGCCTGGGGCACTCCTCCCTTCCCTCCTGACCTGGTTCCACTCAACCTTTTCCTCCTCAGCTCCTCGCACCCCCTCCCCCTGACAGTTAATCCTAGCACCAAGCACCTCCTCCCCCTGGGACCCTTCACCCCTGCTAAGTGGCTATTACCCTCCTCTTCCGCAGGCCACCCCGCCGCACCCAGTCCTGTGCTGCTCCCGTCCTTCACCATCTGCTCCACCTCGCTGTCAGATTCACACTATGAAATGTTTGTTTGTTATAACATCTCTTTCACTTACAAAAATGCAATGGGTGTCTACTCGGTGTTAAAGCAAACATTTCAAAACGTTTATCTAAAAGGAAACATTGAAAGAAATCTCTCTAGCACTTGAACTGAATTGGTTCCTGAGATTAAAGGGAATATTTCTCTTAAGAGCTTCCTAGCAGCCAAGGCAAAGAGGGAAATATAGTGGGTTATAGTAGCCTGGTCCTGGGATGAGTTGGTTCCTCGAAACAATACATGCTTCCTCCCTCAGCTGGGAGGGGCTGGATGCCCTAGAACCACTCCTGCAGTGAAGACACGAGGAAATGGCTTTCCAATCCCCTGGCACCTGGCAGTCTCCCTGTGCCCCTGCCAGCTAAGGCTGGGGCTTTCTTCTGCTTTGCTGCTCCCTCTGGCCTACTTCCTCCTCTATCTCCCAGGCTCTGGTCTGCCTGAAAGTTGCTGTCAGAGGAGTCTCCTCCGGGGAAACTGCAGAGGAGATTCATAAATCAAAAGCGGAACTAGAATAGAAAAATGTCCACAGGCCCAGGTCCAGCCTCCCTGGCCTGTTGCCTGGGTAACTGAACCTGCTCCCCACCATGGTGACCACAGCGACTCAGCTCCCTCTCAGTTCTTCAGAAAAACCACCCTGAGTTCGAATCCCACAACCTGTAAGCTGCCCCTGTGTACTGCTGAACTTGGCCCCGAGACTTTGCTTCAACTTCTCAGCATAGAGAGTGGTGGAAATGCCCGACTCAGGGTGGGTTCCAGGCAGTGCGGCCTCGCTTTCTTTTATATACATCCCCACCCAACCACAGAATGGATCTGAATCACCTTACAAAAAAACAGCATTTTAAAACAAACATTTCCCAGAAAGATAAGAAATCATAGACAAGTTGGCTCATCCCAGTTCCCCACTGGCCAGCTGTGTGACTTTGAACAAATCGCTTTACGTCTGTGAACCTCAGTTTCCTCCTCCATAAAATAGGATGATAGTGATCTTCCCCCCACCTTTGGTCTATTGTAGAAGTCAATAAATTAGTTCACAAGAGTTCTTAGCACAGCGTCTGGCATATAGTGTGAAGGCAATGTATTTTAGCACTTATTTTTATGATGTAATCTCAGTTTTCGTTTATAAAAAAAAGTAATCTGGATAAAGCGGAGACGTGGTGAGCCCAGTCCAAGTCCCTGCTCTATTAGAAACACTAGCTCCTTCTGGTCAGGGCGGGGGCGGTCATTGAAAAATAATTTAGATATTTGCCCAATTCTTTTGAGAATGTTAAAGCGGATTTCATCCAGAATCTCAATAAAAGTTTCCCCAATCCCTTCCTGCTGGCTTCTCCCTCTTTCCCTTCTTCACCCTTTTGTCCCCCTGGCACGCAGCTGAGCAGCCCCCAAGGCCGTGTCCTGATTCCCTCTGAGCCCCCACTCCGCCCCACCCGCTCTCCTGCAGCTCCCCACCCCCCCTACCCCCTCTCCTGCAGCTCCCCCCCTCCGCCCTCCACCCCAGGAGACCCACAGGATGGGGCAGGGCTGGGGCTGCTGGACCACCAGGTTTCCTTCCTGGGGGGAGGCAGGGAGGGAGGTTATTGCTGGCCACGGGTTATTGATGGCTTTCCTCTCCAAACGGACAGACGTCTGTCAGCGCAGCCAAGTGCACAATGGCAGGGAGAGGCTGTGGAGGTTGGTACCCGAGGAGCGGGGTGGCGGGGGCTCCTCTTCCCCCTGTTCATTTCTGCCTTCTTGGCACAGTAGGTGTTGTATTTGAGATCAGGAAAACAGAGCTCTCTCTCCCTTTGTGGTGCAGGGGATGGAGCCAGGGCTTCTCGACCCCTCTCACACCTGGGCAAGGGCTCCAGCCCCAGCTGCACCCCCAACCCCTAATTTTTTTTTCAAAAGTTAAGTCAGGAAACCAGGGCAGAGGGAGGAACGGCATAAACAGTAAGTCAAGTGCAGGTGGAGTGGGTACCCTGAACCTAGCCCGTGTGTGTGTATGAGTCTTGAGAAGCCCCCAGGATGGGCTCAGGGTAGACTTGATGAACAACAGCCGTCCCTGGGCTTCAGGAGTCTCATTCCTCCCTGAAACTCAACTGGCTGTGTCCTTCCCTCAGAGAAGTTGGTGACCCCAGAAGCTAGAGGGGTGACCCAGTCGGGACATCCAGGCCCCCAGGCTCACACCAGGTCCCGGGGTGAGGCAAGGGGAGAGCGTGGCTACCTCTGGGCGGGGTTGGGTGAGCTAGGAAATGGCCCCATCAGGTCTGGGAGGCCCCTCCTGACTGCCCTGAGCAGGGGGCCAGTTGGTCTGAAGCTGGTGCCCTCCCCTGCCAGCCTCCTTCTCGTGTCTTCCTGACTATGTCCTCTCAGCCAGGCTAGTGTCAGTCCCTGGACAGTCCAGTGATTTCGCCAGGAGCCCTTTGATCATAGTTTCATTTAAGTATGAAAACAAAACAAAATTAAAATCTCTTCTGCGTCTCACTCTATCTGCATGCCTTGGGCTGCCCAGGTTGGCCGGGAGCTGACTGACTTGGCACACGTGTGGCATCAGTTAAAAAAAAAAATCAGCCAACCAAAAGGGAGGCCTTGAGGACCCATTGTGTGCTAGACAGTACAGAGCAGCTATTCCATACAGGATAACAGGCCGAGCAGAGTTAGAATGACACCAATATCAGCTGTCACCAGGTACTGACTAGTGAGCCTCTTTGCAAATTCTGGGCTATTCCTTTTGGATCCTGGTGAGTCTTAAGGCTGGGAAAGCTAGAAACTGGACCCCAACCAGACCACGGGCTAGGTCACCTCAGAGGGTCCCGCTCTGAGTGGTCTGACCAATCAGAACCCTTGGCCCTGGTGATTGGCCAAGGAATTGACACATGTCTCAATGAGAGCCAATGAGTCTTGGTTTGGGGAATGTTGTTGGAACTATTGGGAAAAATTAATCCCTGTTTCTGTTGGAGGTGCTGAGGCAGTAGGATGTGAGCCTGGTATTGCTGGCAGCCACCTTGTCATCATGAGGTGAGAAGAAAAGGAAGAAAAGGAAGGGCAGGAGAAAAGGAAGCTGTTCTGAGAGATGGAGTGAAGGGTATTGAATCCAAATGGCATCATCTGATATCCTCAAGGAGCCATGCCTAAAGCTAGCTTTCCCCTGTACTTTGAAGTTATATAGGCAAGAGAGTTCTTTGTTTTTGGTTGGCCAGATTAAATTGGCTTCTCTGCCAGTTTGAGCCCTGATGCTCTCTGACTGAGCAATCGTTGTGACCAGAGGCTAGAGTAGCTCTCCATCTCTAGGAGTCTAACCAGGGAAACATGTTCTCCCAACACACAATCACCATGTGTCGGTCCGAGAGGGCATGAATGTTGAGCAGAAGCAGGAGGCCAGCAGATGAGAATCCCTTCAGAATAGCTGTGTCTCCTGGAGCAAATCACTTTCCCTCTCTGAACACTGATTTTTCCCACCCGCAATGTGGATGTGGGTGGCCATGGGATATTATGGGAATCATAACATCTGTAGTATAGAATTGTCAGAATCATTAAGAAAATGCCACAAAGCACCTACCAAATGATAAATGTCTGGCACACAATAAATGCTCAACGCCTACTACAGCTGGTGTTCCCAGAGAGCTTTGGGGGAGATGACCTCTGAGGACCCCAAGGAGACAGAAGTAAGCCTCAGAGTTGGCAGCAAACTTCAAGTGCTTCCCCTTGAGCCGCCTAAGACCAGGGGCTGCTTCTCCCAGGGCAGCCTGGGGGACGGAAGAGACTTGGCTTGGTGTTGGGAGGCCTTGGTTCTGATGCCAGCCCAGTGAGTGGCTTGGGTGGCCCTCTGCTCTTCACCTTGCTCCCTACCTGTGGCACTCCACACGCCTCCTGGCCGTCCTCCCTGTGTCCTTCCCTCTACAGTGAAGAATTCTGAGTGCTGCCAAACAAAGGGGGGCAGTGCTGCAGAGAGTTATTTGCTCAGAGCCCCTCCCCGCCTCTGGGTCCTCATACCAGCTGCCCAGGACTCTGCGCCTAGCTCTTCTCTCCCTGATATTCCCAGGGTCACTCAGGGCTAGTTCCTGGACAAGGATCCAGCCAACTGCTTCTACTGCTCCCTCCCAGTAGTAGGTTCTCTTTTCTCCTCAGTCCACTGTCATCCCCAGCCAGTTCAACCCTTCATCCCCTGTGGGGAGTAGGCAAGACTTCCCAGGTCTCTCCTTCGGAGCTCACAAACTCTTAGTCATGCTTCAAAACCCAAGTCCCAATTCCTCCAGGCTGCGTTTGCTTTCCTTAACAGGTACTCATCATGCCAGCTCCACATTAGTTTCTTAACACAAATATAGAGGATGGTGAAACAGACACAATAAATGCTCAATGCTTTCACGGCACACACAGTGTTTTTCTCCCTCTGTCTCACAAATTGGGCCACACACAAAGTTGTAGCAAATCCTAACCACGTCCCTCTCCTGTGTGCACATACACACCTGCACAAGAGACGCGAAAAAACCCACAGGGATTTGCTCTCTTTTTGATTATAAGACACAAAGTCTCTTTCCACCACACCCACGTGCATACACAACATAATGCAAATGTACAAATTACACATCATAAAAATATACAGAGACACTTTTTTACTGTTTTATTTTTCCTGCTTCACTTGCACCTACACAATATACATGTAGAGACAGTTTCTCTGCTGAATCTACCAATGCACACGCCTGGAGAGCCCGCGCTCTTCTCTGCTTCCCTCCCACACCCACTTGTCCCTCTCTCAAGCTCTCTCTCTCACACACACACACACACACACACACACGTGCAATAACAATCCCCAAATATAGCCGTCTGTCTTACCTTCACACATAAGCACACAGGCACGCGGAATCCATCCCTTCCCCCTTTTCTGTCTCTTGTCTCTCTCTCTCTCTCTCTCTCTCTCTCTCTCTCTCTCTCTCTCTCTCTCTCTCTTTCACACACACACACACACACACACACACACACACACACTCACACACACGCAGCTGCAGAGCCCCGAGTCATACTCCAGTGCAGGCGCCAGGCAGGAGATAAAGGTCGCCAAGACTCCCGCGCCCCGCACCGGACACCACCTCTCCCCAACTCCTCCTGCGCTCAAAGCCAGTCTCGGCGGGTCTGGACTCTGTACCCCGAAGCCTGAGGCTGGAGCCCGCGCCGGCCCTCCGAGGTCCCCAGGCAGCCCGGGCCTCGAGATCCCCGCGCGCCAAGGGTTAAGGGGCTCGCGGGGGGGGGGGGGGGGCGCGGGAGGGGGAGTCCGGCCTCCGCGTGTGATTGGCTGCGCCGCCCGGGCCCGGGCTCCCGCGCCCCTCCATTGGCCCGCGGCGGTCCCTGCCTTCCCGGGAGTGGGCGCCGGAGCCACGCGCTCGCCCGCTGGGAGCCAGGCGTGCGGCCGGGGCAATCCAGCCACGCCGTCCGAGCTGCACAGCGCGCCGGGAGCCAGAGCCGGAGCCGGAGCCGGAGCCGCAGCCGCAGCCGCCAGTCGGGAGCCGCCAGTCGGGAGCCGTGAGCCAGGCCGGAGCCGAGCACGCGCGCTATGGTGAGTGAGGTTCCAGCCTGTGCACTGTTCTGGACCAGCCTCAGCGGTATCCGTCGGCCGCCACGGATGGCACCCGGGCCCGCCCGACTCGCGGGGGCTGGGCGCCCGCTGCAGTGCAGCCCCCGCTCGGCCCTCGGGAGCGTGAAGCCGAGGGACGCCCGGGCAGGACTCGGCTCGCCCGTGCTCCACGCCCCGCGCTGGCTTCATGGTCTGAGGCCGGTGGCGCGGAGCTTGGTTCTGGGCAGCTGGCCCGGGCTGGGTGGGGAGGACTCGCGGTGGCCGTTTCGGCTTGGGGACCGTTGGTGCGGTCTGATTTGGGGCATCCGGAAGTCCTTTCACCCTGCTTGGCGTGCAGACCCTTAGCGGCGGGCTGGGTCAGGTTTAAGGGTGGTGGTGATTCCGAGGCATCCGAATCCACCTGGACCTGAGTGTCCCGAAAGCTGGGGGCGTTCTGGGGATCCACTTGGGAAGTGGTGTCTGGCTGCACCCAGAGCATTCGCAGGGCTAGACTGGGACACTCCTGGACTGCTGATCCCGCTGTGGCATAAGGGTTGGTGATTCCAGGCCAGGCTGGAGGCTGTCAGAGACCAGGGGCACTTGGAGGCTGTACGTCCAGAGGTCTGGTCTCCCCAGCGTCTCCCAGCAAGAGTCTTCAGAGGAGGGGCCAGGTGCTGGCAGGGATGGGCAGAGGCACCAGAGACAAGGGGGACCAAGGGGAGGAAGTTTCATGCGGGTCTCTGAAGCCCTCAGGGAAATCGTTTTGGTCCAGGCTGATCCAACATTGTCCTTGTCTGGAGGGAGTTGTCTCCTGCCCAGAGCCAAGGCCTTTGCTCACCTCTCCAGGGCCTGGAGATTTCCTCTCCATCACCACGAAGAGGCCACCTGCTTCTCTTTGGCCCTTTTCCAATGGACAAGTCCCTCTGATTCTGTCGCCTTCCAGTCAGGTTCTGTGCCCTCTGCAGTAGGCACAAGGCATCAGGTCAGGCCCCAGGAGAGCACGTGCCAGTGATGATGGATGACAGTCCCAGGGATGCAGCTCCTCTATTTCTCTTGTGATGCTGCTGCCAAGACTGAGGGGCACATTGGGAACAGCTGAAGAGCCCCCAGTGACTACCCAGGACCACTCCCTGCTCTGCTCAGCTCCAAGAGACTTCTTACAAACTCCCTTTCCCTGTCAATCACTTCTAGAATTTTCTTCCTTATGCACCAACTAGAATCTTCCTCCTCTGTTCCACCACCTACCTCTTTAGAGAACTGTGGCTTTATTCTACCTGCCAAAGCACCCAGACACGGTCTTGGACTCCACCTACCTCTGATTTAAGAATCCCACAGGAATGCTCTGCTTGGTCAGTTTCACTGTTAGGGTGCGTTACCCGTGGACCAGCACTTGATTCAAAGTCTTAAAATATGAGTCATAAAAGAGGGTAAGTCTGTGAGATCATGTCACCCATTGTGCCTTCAAGCTCACTCTGACCTAAGTTACATGGAAGGAAGTCTTTTTTCCTCCTTAAAAACCAAAAATAAAGAGGAAGAGGGAGAGGTCCCCACCTAGCCTTGGTGACACTTTCCAGAACCTCACATCTGAGAAGCCTCCCAGCCCATCAGGAAGATTCCAGATTCTGGCATCAAACAGGTCTGGGTTCCAGTTCCAGCTCCTCCACTTCCCCACGGGGACTTTGGTCAAGTTGCACCATTTTCCCCCGGGTTACAACTTGGCTCATCAATGACAGGAAATGATAAGTCTTATCTTCTAGACATGACATGGAGATTGGTTGAGATAACCCAAGTGAGAATGTTTTGCTTGGATATAGCTTAGTTTCCTTACTTTTACAACCTTGAGCTCAGGTTGGGAAGTTCTACCTAATGTCTGACCTGTTTGATAGTCTGGAAGAAGGATTAATGTTTATCATGATGTGAGGAGAAGAGGATAGTGATATGTAGACAATATTTTGTGTGTCATTCAACAGAGATTTATTGAACACTTATTATATACCAAACCTTGTGCAGGGGAAGAAAAAACTGAAATGCCATGTTAAGAGAGCGTCCACCAGTCCTTTAATGTCTACCTGGTCCTCAGGCTATGTGACATGTCCTTAGGAGAGGTGGCAATATCACACCAGGAGAGGACTGACTTCTGGCTGGAGAGATGAGAGAAGGCATCACTGAGCAGGTGGCATGTGAATTGGAAAATTCATCCCAGTTCAGGGACCTGGGTGACATAGGAGCTGAGTGACATGGAACTCTGAAAGCCCAGGATGGAGCTGGCCTGGCAAGTGTGTGAGGGAGCCAGGAAGAGGGGGGTAAGTGGGCAGAGGGGTGCAGGGGCAGAGAGCAGGGTGCAGCAGGCTGAGTGGAGGTCCCAGGGTGGATCCTTGACACACCACCTGTGACAGGCTTCCTTGGCCCCTGTCATTTAGCTTTTCCCCAAACAGGGGTCCCTGGGCCGTCATTCCTGAGTTGGGGGCGATTCAGGACTGCCACAGCGTTTGCCCCTGGATCTCCTGCTCTGTGGGTTTCCACCAAGCCTAGTGTCCTTCCCCTCCAGCGTGGCCAAGGTTCCCCTGGCCCTGGGTCCTGATGGGGCTCCTTGGCTGACCTTGTGGGCTGCTTCCTGCTCTGCTACCCAACTCCCCCAAGCTCCGCTCCCCACCAGGTCTCTACCCCTTGGCAGGGAGTCAGCACTGATCTTAAAACTCAGTGGAGGGGCTGGGCTGGGGCTCCCCAGGTTCCAGCCTCAGCACCACATAAAAATAAATAAAATAAAGGCATAAAAATATAATAACATTATTAAAAAGAAAAAAAAAACTCTCAGTGGACCCATCCCACCTCCGTGCAGGCTGGGGATGAGGTGGCTTTTTGTACCCCCTGCCTCTGGCTGTCCTCAGACCACCCAACATCAGGCACAGAGAGGTGTGGGAGGCTGCCAGGGCACAGTGCGCCAGGACAGGCACCCATCGCCTGGATGTGTGAACCATGAGCCAGACAGGCAGGCTCCAGGGAAGGAGACCAGCGCAGCTTCCCCTCTGCCCACACGGTGCCTTCTCGTTCCAAGCTGGGGCCTAAGAGCTGCAGGTCATCTTTACACCCAGTGGTGGAATTGAGGACAGGTCCAGGGCCCAAGTTTGAACCCTGTCGAACTACCAACTTGCTGTGTGACCTTGGGTCAGCCACCCTCCCTGTCTGTGTACCTTCCCTACCAAGGGGGGCAGATTGCCCCACTTCTTGGGGTACGATTGTGAGGACACAATGGGTGTGGACACTATTAAAAACACGAGGGGCAAGGTTATTGTTTGAAGGTAGGAGGGCGGCCGCACACCCGGCCACAGTCGAGCCTCAGCCACTTGGGCAGCCAGCACCTGTCTGGTAACCGGGTTACTCACGTTTCCTGGCATTGCTAGGTTTGGGGTAAGTAAAGATGTTGTCGCTTTGTGTTGAGGGGTGAGTACTTGTTTCCCGCCAGCAGCCGAGGGGCTCGTCCCTGGCAGGCGAGGAGCTGCTCCGGTGCAAAGCCCTGGGGTCAGCAGCACTGCGCTGGCCTGAGCTGAGATCGTGGCTTAGCTGAAGTCCACGCTCTGGGGGTTACAGGGAGGGGGACCTTCAGCAAATGGTGATGACCTTTTGTGCCTCTGCTCAGTGTCTTTTCAGCTGGAGAGGCCAGTGCCCGGGCCACAGCCAAGGTGCTTCATTCATTTATTCACCAACAAGTGCCTGGCCCAACACGGCGCTGGGATCAGGGTCAGCATGGAGGGCAGCGTGGTCTCTCTGCCACAGCTGGGGACAGGCCGATGTGGGCAGGGAATGACCAGTGTAGTTACTGCTGCCAAGGAGACATGCGGAGCCAGGGGAGCAGAGAGGGTACCTGAGGACAGGAATGGTAGGGGCAGTTAGGAGGCCACGAGAGGGGCCTGGGCCTCCCCCCCACCTTCCTTCCCTCGACCTGGAGCAGACTCGGGCCTCAGGGAACCGCAGCTTAGTGGGGGGACAAGTTCCCACCAGGACAACACCCAGCGCCAACTGGGGTACAGTTGCAGGCTTCCCGCCAGGGCACGCATCAGGGAAGCCATCCCGGCTCGCGGCAGTGCCCCTAGGTGCTTCACTCATCCAGATAAGAATGGGGGGCTGTCCGCCCTTCCAGAGCCACGTCAGCAGGCAGTGAGGAGCAGCACCCTGCAGCCCCAGCGTCACGATGGCGCTAGGAGTCTCTGCTGTCTCGGGGCCCTGCAGGTCAGGGTGACTGGGGTGTCTGCAGGCCTGTCCTGGCCCCTGACAAGCCTAGGAATTGCTCCCCTCCCCCCACAGGGCTTGGGGGGGTAATACATAGAGGAGCAAATTTCTGGAGAACATTCAGGGAATCAGCTGAGGGAGGGGCTGACATCAGGGCCCAAGAGGGAGCTAAGCACAGAATGCTTCTGCTAAAGGGAGATTGGGAGCCATGGGATGTGTGCGGGGGAAGACTGAGGGGTGAAAAGAGCACCTACTACACGCCTGCCTGGCACCTGAATGTGCCCTTTGCTGGGCGTGGTGGTGCACTCTATCATCCCAGTGACTTGGGAGGCTGAAGTAGGAGGATCGAAAGTTTGAGGCCAGCTTCTGCAACTGAGCAAGGAACTGTCTCAAAATAAAAACTGAAAAGGGCTGGGATGTAGAGCAGCAGTAGAGGGGCCCTGGGTTGGATTCTCAATCCCTCAAAACAAACAAACAAAGTAATCTCCCTGATCGGTGCACCAACCTCAGGCAGCAGCCACTTTTTGAGTTGTGGAAGCCAAAGCTGAGGCTCAGGAGCCTCTCAGGAGCCAGGGGCTGGCGTGAGGCAGCGCCTGCTGCCCCATTCTTCAGAGCTCTGGCCTCACCCCAGGGTGCCACTAGATTTAGTGAAACTCCACTTTCCTGGGAAAGCCCACCCCTCCCCACAGGGATGAAGCTCTCAGGAGCTAACGGGGTGGACAGGGTGGACGCTGGCCAGGCTGAGCTGCTGATTATTTATCTTTGACCTTTGTGCTTGTGACAGTTAGAAAGCCCTTTCGTCCCCATTCACTGAGTGTCTTGGAACCCACTGGCAGGGCCAGGGCTCAAACCCAGGCCTGTGACCCCCATCTTCCGGACTCCAGGCCCCCCAGCTGTGGATGTCCCGGGCTTTCTGACCACATGCCCCTGGCCCACAAGCCTCCTCTCCCCATAGACTCCTTCCCTCCTTGGCTGGGAGAAAGGAGGCAGTAGTCAGGAGGAGTCCAGTTACCATGTAAACACAGTCATGTCAATATTTACCTCTGGCTGGAACCCGAGCCTCCCACCTCCCTGCTGCCTCCAATGCCCAGCCAGGTGCACGTGGCCTGCTCCTGGCTCAGGTCTGGCCATTGAGAGCAAGGCCAAGGGTGGGGACCTGCCTTCCAGCCCAAGCTGGGCCACTAACGTTTGATGTGACCCTGAACCAAGCACTCTCCCTTCCCGGGCCTCAGTCTTCCCATCTGTAAAATGACACGGCTGGGATGGACCAATGTAAGGGCTGTTTTCAGCAGTGACATGTAGGGTGACGAGCCCAGTGCTGTGGCACAGCCTCGAGCCTTGGTTTCCTCATCTGTAAGTGGGATCCCAAGGGCACCTGCTTTGGAGGCTTGTCGCCTACTTGCCGTACCCAGCGAGCTCTTGGCACAGGAGAGGAGAGGGACGAATGGTGGTGGTGGTAGTTGTTATTCCAAATAAACATTTTATGACTCTCTGGATCCAGACGCTGGGTTGCGTCACTTGAGAATCAGAGCCAAGGATGGGGACTCTAACCTCAAGCCCTCCTGCTACTCTGGGGCCACAGGCTGGGCTGGGGGATCCCAGGGGTGGAGAAAGACCCCTAGTCAGCACCGCCCCTGTCCCCAGCTGCCCAGTCTTTGGAGTCCCTTCTTATTGGGCTGAGGTCCAGGGCTGAAATGACCTCAGAGATGTGCCCTGAGAGGAGTGAGGGAGGGCGGAGGGAGCGGGAAGGGGAGGAAGGACACATTTCCTAAGCTGCTCTTTCGCACAAGCTTCTGTTCCCAGCCCTGGAGAGGAGGGCAGCTGTGGGGAGGACTGGCAGCCCAGAGTGTGCACAGGGCTGGATGGGGACAGGGGGCTGCCAGGGTAGTAGGAGAGGGCCTTGGAGGTCTTTTGCAGTGGGCCCAGATTCAAACCTGGCTGCGTCACTTTTTGCTGTGTCACTTGGGACAACTTGTCCCCTCTCTGAGTGGTTGCCGCCTGTTTTGTTGGGAGGGTTTCATCTGAAGTGCTTCGGAAGATGGGTGCTGGCTGGCACACGGGGGCTCCATGGCAGTCTGCTCCTGTGGCTGGCGGCCCACGCCTTCCCCAGGACAGAGTGTGCATTCTGCCGGAGTGAGGGGACGTCGCAGGCAGCTCGACTGTCCCAAGGGCACACCTGCACACCACTGGACCAAAGCGCAGAACATTTCCCCAATCCCCATGTGGCCCTTTGCCAGTCCCCTGGCCTTGCTGTCCCCTTGGCTGGCCTGGTTTGAAGTGCTGTCTGCCTGGTCAACGCAGCACGCCGTTCATGCCTGGTTTCCTTCGGTGGCAGGTGGCACCGTTTCTGAGGCCCATCCCAGGGGCGCGGGCTCCGGCCTCTGGTCTCTTTAGGCTGAGTGTGTTGGGGGATGGACGTGGCAGTATTAGTGGATGACATTGGGTTGGCTCAGTCTGGTGCTGCTGTGGCCTTCTTAGGGGTCTCTGCAGACCTGTAACCCCCGTCTCCTGGTGCATAGCCAGGAGCGGGAACTGGCTGTTGTGCGGGTGGCCTGAGTCTGACCCTGTGGAAGAGGGGAACAAGTCGGGGGGGGGGGGGAGTTGCCAAATGGTATTTGGTAAGTGGTGGGCAGGAGCCCTCATGAGGCCCGGTGGGACTGGACAACTAACGAGGCGCAGGGAGTCCACAAGTTGGGTCTTGGAGGATGAGTAGGAGTTTACCACTCAGGGCAGGTTAACCCAGGGGACTCTGGTCTGTGTTCTCACCTACAGTGGGTGCTCTGCTCTGCTGCCCTGCAAAGTCTGGTCTTGGGAAATGTGACTTCTGTGTCACTCAGTGGGGGCCAAAACCAGGAGCTGCTTTTCACACAGTCCCTGCTTCTGTGCCTCATGAATTCCACTCCCAGTGCCTTCTGCAGGGTGGCTGGCCGGACTTGCAAGAGGGTCTCCACTCTAAATATCCAGGACTTGGGGCCGGGGCCGGGGCTCAGTGGTGGATCCCTTGGCTCACAGGTGTGAGGCACTGGGTTCGATCCTCAGCACCACCTGAAAATAAATAAATAAACATAAAAAACATTTTTTAAAAGTTAAAAAAAAAATACCCAGGACTGAGGTGTCCCGAGCACACAGGGCCCTCACCCCTGGTGTGCCTATGGCAGGGAGACCCCGGAGCATTTCTTGGTTTGTTTGCGACTGTTCCCTGCCCCCCGCCCTGTGCCTGGAGTAGACTTTGCATAAAGCACCTGCTCAGACCACCCCACAACCTGGCAGGTAGGGGTTGTTCGTTGTCATTCTGAAGGTGACTCGGGCGAGCCACCTTTTCTGCTTCACACAGCTAAGCAAGTGGAGGGACTGGAGCTCCAAGCTGTTAGAGAGAACCCTGGTCACCACAGGTCGTGCATCTGTGTGGACAGATGCTTGGTCCCCCTGGAAATCTTGTGGTATGGCGTCAGGATCCAGGACCTGCAGGGCACTGCCAGCGGGCACACTGTGTCCCCTGCAGCTGTTCTCACTGGAGGGCGCCGAGGACCGCAGGTGCTGACAGGTGTCTTCGCCATCCTTCCCGAGATTCTGAGTCAGCACCTTTGCAGTGGGGTCCAGGATCTGGTTCTGACGCTGGTGGCCCCAGAACACACTTTAAATCCTAATATATTATAGGCCTGTTCTGGGCTCAACACTGTCCTGGGTGTTTTCTTTTGTCATTTTGGTCATAAGATCACCTCCCGGTAGGGGAAATTGGTACAAAGGGAGGCAAGAAGTCCTGAGAGTGACTTCCACCAGTCACATGGAGACTTTTTTTTTGGCACTGGGGATTGAACCCAGGGGTGCTTAGCCACTAGGCAACATCCCCAGCCCTTTTTTGTATTTTCTTTAGAAATAGGATCTCGCTGAGTTGCTGAGGGTGACTTTGAACTCGATCCTCCTGCCTCAGCCTCCTGTGTGTCTAAGATATTTGGTTCAATTACAAACCAATTGCCTAAGGAAACAGGCTCAGAGAGGTTAGGCAACTTGCCAAAGCCACACAGCTTAGTGGCAGAGCTGGGTTTGGAACCTGGGCCTCAGCTCCAGAGGCCACCTTTGCATATTGTCCCCCAGAGGACAGACTCCAGCTGTGCCAACCACTGCTGCAGGTAAACAGAGGACAACTAATGGTAATAACTACCATCTACTGTGACACCCTGGGTGCCAGGCAAACTGGGTGTAAGCAAAGAGACATGGTCTTCGATAGTTGCGCAGGTCCCTCTTTATGACCAGGGTGCTATGTCAGCTGATGTCAGAGGAGCCGTCCCAGGCGGAGAGCAGGGGCAGGGACAAGATCCCTGAGAAACACTGGAGGAGAGAGCTGGTGTGTTAACCAGGTGAGATGGAGAGCAAAGGATGCTAAGCTAAGGGAACAGGAGCATCTGCAAAGGCCCCGAGGTGAGCGACCTACATGTGTGTTCCATGGAGCTGGAGCAGAGAGCAAGGGAACGGTGACCCAGGTGAAGCTGAGAGGAGGGGTGGCCAGGGTTGGGCCCTGCAGGGGCAGAGAGACCGAGGAGAGATTTGGACTTTATCCCTGGGCTGTGTGTGTGTGTGTGTTCTCAAACTTAAACTTTATTTTGTTTATTTCTTTATTGCAAAGACTTCATTTTCTTGTTTTTTTCTACACTAAAAAACCCCTTTAAGTCAAAGGAAGAAAAAGCCAAATCATATGGGGTGGGGGTGTTGCCCGGATCTTGCAGGGCTGGGAGCAGGGTTAGCAGGGTCCCCTGTGCTGCTTATTGACCTCATGCCTGGTCCCAGGTGCCAGCGAGATAGGCTGGGGGGAGGGGCAGGAATGGGCTCAGGATGGTGTTAGCCTGGGAGAGGGGACCCAGATGGAGGAGCGGGCTCAGCTGATAGCGCCTGGCGATTGGCTTGGTAACTGATGGAGCTGGGGCCGGGCGCCCGCCCATGGCTTTGACAGATGAGAGCACAGAGCCCAGAAGGGTCATTGTGAGCTGCTGGTGTCACACAGCAGAGCCCAGATGCTGAGCTGGAGCCTCCTGCCTTGAGCCAGGTCCAAGCAGCTGCTTTCGCAGGCCCCTCCCGGGCCTCTGGTGGCTGCCACCTCTCGCCCCTGCTTCCCTGCAGCTTCAGGGGAGCAGGATGCTGGAAGGACAGCCGCTCTGGCTTTGAAGCCTCGGATGGGGGGAGGGCAGTGCGCTGACCTCCAAATTCTTTCCTCATGACCTCTGTGACCCTGGAGAGACTGGAGCCCTGGGGACCCCGCCCTCCCCGGGCTTCCACAGAGTTCCACAGAAGTGGGGGTCGGGGCTGGACCTCCTGTGCACAAACAGCCCCTCCTGGAGCAGAACAGGCCTGCAGAGCTCTGCGGAGATGCCCCTTGCCCCCTGAGAGGAGAGGGTGACGGGCCAAAGCCTGGGCCTGGTGCGGGCTGGGCTCCCGCCTAACGGGGGAGAGTTAGAGAGGCTTCCTCCCCAGACCGCGGGACTCTAAAAGGCTCTGTTAAGTGACTAGGGGCTGGGGGCCTCCTGAACCTCCTCCCCCTGGGCAAAGCCATCCCTTCCTGGCCCCCAGGACAGCCACGGCTCCCCAGGAGCAACCTGGCCACCTGCATCTGAGCCCCATTTTTTTTGGACTCGGACCCCATGAGGCTGGGCTCCCTTTTCTCACTGTGTCAGGAGCCTCCTCTCCCCTCAGCCTCCCCTCAGCCTCCTGGACCCTTGATCTGGGCCTCACCCCTCTCTAGGGACTGGTTCCCAGCTGGCCAGGAGTCTAGGACCTCCCCCCCCACGGCCTCCCAGGGTCCTGTGTCCCACCAGCCTGACACACAGTAGGCATTCAAGAACTGTGCTTGCTCCTGCCACCCCCTCCCTCTGCCCTATTTCTGTGGCTCCTCTGAGCCTCCCGCCTCCCCGCACACAGGTATTTTTGGTCCTCACTCAGGAGGGGCACACACGCGGCAGCCGTGCAGGGGAATCGTCTATGTTTGGCTGAGGACGTGGCCTCAGCTGCACTGGGGGCCACACACTAAGTTTGGGAATGAGTCGGGTGGAGAAAGCCCCCGGCAGCTTCATGCAGAAGCTGGATGCCCCAGCCTCAGCTGAAGTCCAGAGGATGGAACCAGCACCTCCTTAGCACTCTGTGCCACCCCCTTCACTGCCTCCCTCATCTGTTCCGGGTCTGCTCCCTGGAGCATGCGGTGGGACCCACTGCGGGACCTTAACTGAGCTGGGCGACAGACAGACTCATTTCCTATCTGGGTTCACTCTAAAGAGATGGGTTTTATGTGTCCCCAGTGTTTCTTAGATAGGGGGTCTTGCTGAATTGCCCAGGCTGGTCTTGAACACATGGACTCAAGTGGTCCTCCTGCCCCATCCTCCCCAATAGCTGGGCTACAGGTGTGTACCATCACATCCTGCCTGTGCCCCCATTTAACAGATGAGGTGGCTGAGGCTTGGGGAGGCAATGAGAATGAGGCCAAAGCTCCACGGGTGAGAGGTGATAGCACCAGAATCCTTGCTGATTCCAGAGTCTGTTCTGTAGGTCCTGGAAGCATCCGCCTTCAAGACTCAGAGTGCTTTGCTTACAGCTCAGAAAGGCCTCGTGCAGCAAAGAGGAAGGAAGTGAACAGAAGAGGATGAGAAGCTCCTACTGGACTCCAGCAGGGGATGCTCTGGAGGGGAACAGATGGTGACCTTGGGAGGTGGGGGCAGGCCACATTGGGAGCAGGTTCCCAGCTGAATAAGGTGGTGCCATCCTTCCCAGGGGCACTCATGCCCTTTAATTGCCACTGTTACTTCTTTTCCCTGGGGTAGGAAGTGGGGGCATCCCTGAGAACAGAGACTCTGGTTTGTCTCCCACTTGGGGCAGATTTTCAGGCAGGGTCTGCTGGGGTGCAGGTGAAGGTCCCGGAGCAGTGTGTGTCCCTTGGGCCTTTAGGGAGCTGCATTTAGTGTCAGCCAACAAAGAAACAGAATTCAATACTCACAATTGCACTTTGCAGTCAGTGCCCCCCCATGGTGTAGTGTGTTCTTTTAAAGAATAAAACCAGGGCTGGGGCTGTAGCTGGGGGGTGGGCAGAGCGCTTGCCTAGCATGTGGTTCCATCCTCAGTACCACATAAACATACACAAATAAAGGCATTCAGTCCATCTACAACTACAAAAAAAAAAAAAAGAGCAAAACCAGCACGAGGCATGTGAGCCTTTCTCCCCTTCTCTGACCCACCATTGAAGAGCTTCTGAAGGAGAACCGTCTCTTCCTTCTTTGGTGAGTTGTGAGTTTTTGCGATGTCCCCAGGTGGCCATGAGTCAACTCTAAAGCTCATTCAGGAAAGTCCTGAGGAATTTTTCTTCTCCATCAGGTTGTATTTGAGCAGGCTGGGTGACACCCGGTGACAGACTCGGGCTGGGTAGGGAGGGGGCACCCGCCCCTGCTGCTGTGTCTCAGCACCTCTGCCTCCCTTTGTTCCCTGTCCTCCTGGGGCCCGGGGCCATCAGCCAAAGCAGGGAGGCGGGTTTAGTGACCAGAGGCTCCTCCAGCCTGGCTCAGCCCCACCCGGGTCCTCTGGGGAAAATGAGTCACTTCTCAGCCCTGAGATGTTTGTCTCTAAGTGGGAGAGAGAGCGAGAGGGTGGGGTAGAAGCAGCACCTGGGCCCCCCCAATAGTCCTCAGCTCTGGGGAGCACCTTGTCTGGAGGGGTGGGGCAGCCAGACCTGGGCAGGGCAGAATCCCCAGCTCTGGTGGGCATCTGGGTCGCCCTGGGCAGAATCGTGCTGGGCCCAGAAGGCAGGGCATCCCTCTCAGTCCCCCATTGATGGCCTCTGCCTCCCCCGTCCTCTGCTGCCCTAAGCCCTCCGTGGGGTGGGCTGACCCATGCACTCTCCCCCCTCTGAGGCTGGGTCAGATTAAGAAGGTGCATGAGGGGAGGTAGCAGGGTCCTCTCCGACCCTTGTCCCGTCTCTTCTCCTAAGTCCTGTGGTGTTGGCAGCCACCCCTGGAGCCTGGGCCAGCCCTGTTGCACGTCATCGTTATTTTAAGGATTTGGAGATCTAGATTCAGAGAGGGAGGGAGAAGGTGTGATGGGTTCCCTCAGTTAGTGACATGTGCCAAGCGGGGGGCAGGTGGGTAGGGGTGCACCTGACTGTCCTCCCTGGATTCCTGGGTCATCTCCAGGGTGGCTTGCAGGAACTCCTCCCACTCCCTGGGCTCCAGGAGAGCTGGTCACCACCCACAGCTGAGAAAAATCTCTGTCTCACTTTCCCTGAGTGTCTCCTTAAACATCACCTCCTCCTAACAGCCTAGTGACAATCGCCCCCACCTCCCATTTTCTGTCCCTCTTCCCTCTTTTTGGCACTTGCCACAACCGGACCTGCTCCATATTGGACATTCTTATTGTCTCCTACTAGCATATCAGGTCCCCGGAGGCAAGGACTGGGTCTGTTTTGTCTCCTGTCGTACCCACCCAGAGCAGTGCTGGCGCATAGTGTCACACATAATGTAAAAAGAATAAATGGAGAAAATGAACGGATGAGGGAGTGTGAGCGGCGGCTGTGGCTGGTCCCCATCAGCCTGGCTCCTCTCCAGCTGTGGCTCTGGGTGCAGGCCCCCCTCCAGCCTCCCTCTGGGGCTGCTTACCCAGCTCTTGAGGTTTCATGCTTGATTTTTACATTTGGCTTTTCCTGGCAGGGTCCGGACTGCCCTGGGGAATAGAGCGAAGCACATTAAGTCCAAATGTGCTATTTTGGAGTCGAATGCAGAATTGGCACAAATTTTTAAGATAAACAAAGATGAGACTGCAGCAGACTTGAACTGTGTCCTTAAACCTGCCAGCCTGGCTCAGGTCCCCCACCTCGCCCCACGGCTTCCCCGGTGTAGCCCTGTGACGCTGACCATTTCCTCTGCCGTGGTCAACCCTGAGAGACACTGCTGCCTTCCTGTCAAAGTGCACCCATGTTCAGTGTCACCGGCTTTGACGCTGACGTCCTTCTTCTGTGCCGGAGTCCTGTCCAGGATACCGCGTGACATTTGCTTGTCCCGTCGTTCTAGCCTCGCCTGTCTGGGGCAGTTTCTCAGCCTGTCTTGTTTCTCAGGACCTTGGCAGTGTGGAGGGCATTGGCCAGGTGATGTGGAGGGAGGTGCCCTTCAGTGTGGGTGGGTCCCGCGTCCTGTCTGGGTTTCTTCCTATCTTTCTGGAGACCCGTGGTGGCGTGGTCCTCGAGGTCATCCCCTCTTCCTCTGCCCTGCGCTCTGCTTCTCCTCTCTTCACTCAGGAAGGCCACCTCTGTCCCCACCTCTCCTCCTGTCCAGACCTTCTCGTGGCCTGCCCCTCCACTTTAGTCCAGGGCATCCATTCCTGGATGGAATTCAGGGTGTCCCCCTGTCCCCCATCCCCATTTTTTGACCAGATCCTTTGGATTCAGCCTCGCTCTTTGCTCCTCTGGCCCTGGCCGGCCTTGGCCAGGCACCTGCTCTCCTGGTGGAGGGCAAAGCTCCCCGCCCCCTGCCTTGCTCCTGCTCAGCCGTGCCTCAGAAGCTCAGGTCTGGGCAGCGCACGGCCCGCTTCAGACCCCTCTGCGGCTCCCCGTCACCCTGGGAGCTGGTCAGGTTTCCTGGGGGCCCTCGCTGACCCCGCTGACCCCGCCTCTTCTCCAGCCCCTCCTAGGCCTCCCCTGCCCTCCCGCAGCCTGCGCTGCCTCCTCCCTCCCAGCTCCCAGCTGCCCTCTTCCTTTCCTTCCCTTGGGAGGTGACTCCCTGAGCATGGAGCCCTCCTCTGGCTCTCCCCTGTCCCCGCAGTACCTTGGACAGTGACTGGTGCATGCTTGATGAATACCTGGTGACGGTGTGAAGGAGTGGAGACAGGACCCAGGAGTTGCAGCAGTGACGAGGGTGTGCAGGTGGGTCCCCGTCAGAAGCTCGGGGAGGTCAGCTTGCAGAACGTCCCTTCCTGTGTGGCCTTCCATACATGATGTGAAAGAGAGGCCATGTTAACTGCGCACGAAGGGCAGAGCATTCTGGGTGCGAAGGGCAGTGTGTGCAAAGGCCCTGTGATTTAGGAAATATGAAGGACTTTAAAGAGTCATTAGAGGACCCAGGGTCAGGAGGGTGGGGGCAGGCTGTGGAATGAGGCTGAACAGGGTGGCAGGGCCAGACCCCGAGATCCCTGTGAGTTTTCTCTATCCTCAGAGCAAGAGCAGGTGTTGGGTTAAGAGTGCAGGGAGGGCTGGGGGAGAGACATAACTGGGTCCTTTCTCAGGCGAGAGACCTTGGACCGTCACTTGGCCTCTCCTGTCTGTAAAATGGGGACAGAAACAGCCACTGTGCTGGGCTGCCTGGTGAGCAGAGTGAGTTGAGAGGTGAGAATGCTTGGCCCTCGCTGGTGCTAGGCAGATGCCTGCCTCTGTCCCCCTGTGACCATGCCCCAGCCCCAGCCGCCAAGAGTCATTAGAGTCACCGGCAAAGCCCCTGCTCCTGCCAGGCTGTGCCAAGCACTTTCACGCTTGAGCTCATCTACCCCTTGCCGCCACTTCAAGAGAGGGGGCACATCACTGTCCCTCCTTTTTATAGGAGGGAACAGAGGCTCAGAGAGCTTGAGTCACCTAGGTGGGGTCCTGGGTGGAGGAAGCCTGATCCCCAGCCCGAGCTCTGGAGTCTGCACTCAGCAGGCTCCTGCAGGCTCCTGCCCCTGCCTTGCCCTGCCCTGCCCCCGCCCCTGCCCTTCTCTGGAAGCTTCCTGAGCTGCCAATCCCTCCTCCCTGAGGGGAGTCCCCTGTGCCATTGAGCACAGACTCCCCAGGGAGGTTGGCCAGACCTTCTTTGTGTTTGTCCCCAGCCCCTTATCTGGCCCTCCCCCAAGGCCTTTCTGGTCTGTGTTAGGCTTGTTTATGTCCCTGTCTCGTCTCTCCCAGGAGAGACCCGGGGCAGACTGGTGAGCGCCAAGCCTGTGAAATCAGTCAGGCTAACCTGCGTTTCAGGCCCCAGCTCTGGGACATGGGACCCTGGGAGAGTGACTTTGCCTCTTGGAACTTCAATTTTCTCCTCTGTAAATTAGGGACAATAACACTTCCGGCCCCGATCTTGAAGATGATGTGGACGGTGTCTGGGCACCGCCTGGCACGGGGTGGGTGGACAGTCAGAATGGCCCCTTCCCCTTCTTCCAGACCAGGAGGCCCAGCAGCAGTGGCAGCAGGTCCCCCAGCTCAGACCCAGGCCAGGGAAGAGCACCACAGGTTCAGTGTCCCCAGGCTGCGGGCAGCTCCAGGGCCCATGGCCTGCGGCGGGAGAGCCCTGGTGTGAGTTGTGTATGGAGATTTTTGGGCACAGTCTGGCCAAGAATTTTCTATTTACTTTGGGATGTGCACTGAGCTTCCGCCGACTTCCTGGCCAACTCTTTAATTACTCCTAAAACAGCGAGGACAGTTCTGAAGCCATCTCTCCTGCACCTTCTGTGAGCCAGGGAGTCTTCAGTGCCTTTGCCAAATCATCCCGTTTCACGTTTGTAGTCCTCTGTGGGCTCGGCCCTGGCCTTGACCCCTCTTTATCAATGAGGAAGCCAGCCTGCCAGCAGTAGGAGACCTGTCCCAGCCCAGAGCTACGGACCGCAGAGCCCCCTCCTCTCCCTGTACCCCTCCTCTGGAGTTAGGGTTCTCAGGTGTGAGCTGTAAATTGGGGGGTGGGGGAGGCAGCCGAGGGGAGCAGGGAGCTGCCTGCCTTCGTGGGAAGCTGCTGGTGGGAGCCGTGGGACCGGGTGTGTTTATTCAGCCTGTCCCAGGCAGCAGAGGGCCCTGACCAGCCAGTGTAAACATCTGGACTGCTTGTCAGCCCTGTGGGGGCCTGAGACAGGCCAGGGAAGCTGCAGCCAGTGCCTCGCTGAGCCTGGCACACTGCCGGAGGTGCCCCTGTAGGTGGGGGCGGCTCAGAGTCGACATTATTGAGCATCTTGTATGCGCCAGGCCATTTGCAGGCCGTGTCTTCTCACCCCTCCACATGGCCCTACGCAGCCTGGATGATTATTTTTACCCAGCTGATAAGGAAATGAGTTCTAGGAGTTGTACAAACCCAATTCCATTCAAATCCCGCAAAATGTGGGTACCTAGGAGAGCATCTCCACCTGTTTTCTGTTGCTATAACAAAATACTTGAGATCAGGTCACTTATAAAAATGGAAATGATTTGGCTCATGGTTCCAGAGGGTGGAAAGTCCAAGAGCCTGGCACTGCCATCTGGTGAGGGCCTCCTGCTGCAGGAGAACATGGCGGAGGGCCTTGCACTTGAGCGAGCAAGGGAGCACTGGCCGGGTTTCTCCCCCCGCCCATCCTCCCCAGTAGTGGGGATCAAACCCAGATTTGACCTGGGTTTGGGGGAGGAGGAAGGGACCATTTACACATAACAGCTGGAGGGGTGGGCACCTGGAGGTACAGGTGCTGCCCTACTCTGTGAGAGAGGTGGTGTCGTCTCTGTGTAAGTCTGGGAAGGTCGGCATCCCACTCTGAGTTTGGATCTGAGCCAGAAATCAGACACCCAGATCCCATAGAGCCAGGGACCAGCAAAGGTCACCTAGAGGGCTTCTTGGGTCCAGGGTGGCTGAGATTCCGCCTGGAGCATGAGCAGGTCTCAGGAGGCCCAGGAGAATGGGGCAGGGGAGGAGCCGGCTTCCTTCCAGCTCTGGGTGGGGGGTGGTGGCTGGCTTCGAGGGACCCCCAGAGGATACGCACAGAAGGTCTGAGAGGTAGCTGGGGGCTAGCAGAGGGAGTCCCACCAGGCCTGGCTGTGACTTTCTGTGTGCTGATGAAGGGACCAAGGTTGCACAACTGCCAGGCCCCTGATGTGTCACCAGCTAAGAACTGCCACAGTGTGGCCTGGCCTGTGACTACCAGCGAGCTCTTTCCCCTTCATCGGAGGCCTGGGCCCGGCCCCTCCCTCCAGCTGTTCACTCGTGGAGACCCCCTCACAGCAGCAGGGGCTGAGGCTGGTGCCAGGCCCTGTACACACAGGCCTCCTTCCACTCTCCAAGAGGCTGGAGGCCAGCCGTGCGCACCGGGTCCCCATTCACAGAGGCGAAGCACAGCGGCTTTCCTTCACACCTGTCTGACGCCAAAGCCTGAGACTTTGGGAACTACAAAGCACAGAGCACAGTGAATGCAAAAGAAAACCTTCCAGGTGCAGCCATCACCTCCCTGCGGGGCCCTCCCAGGCCAGCCCCGACCAGTGCATCTCGTGGGGAAACTACTTTGTGAATGACAAACCTCCATGCTGGTACTAACTAGACATTGCCACCTCCCTAAATGACACCTGGCACCGCCCACTGTTTGGAGATGTTAACAACACGTGGAGCCTATCATTTCTCTTCTGCAGCTTGCTGGTCCCTCCTCCTGTAGGCCTGAGTGTGAATGTCACCACTGTGAATGTCACCGCGGGGCTGTATCCTGTGGTTTTTTCCAGGCCACTGGAGACGGGCAATTACGATGTTCACTGCTGTCACCCGAGCCCTGGATCCTGGTGACCTGAAGGTTCCAAGAAGACGTCATTTGGTATTCATTAGGGAGTGAAATCTGGTAAGGCCCCACATTTTAGGACTGAGCTAATTGGCCAAGGATATTGGGGTTCCTGTTCTACAAGTGAGAAGCCCCAAGGACAGGAATGTGGCTCTCTCTTGTTCACTGTTGTGAGCAGCGTCGAGTGCGTGGCATGTAGTAGGTGCACAGTGAGCATCTGTTCACCAGATGAGTGCATGTTTGCCAGGTTCTCGGTGAAATTTTCATAGTCTTACTCAGTCGTTTGTGAGGAGGAGTTCTTCCCATTTCGGAGAAAGGCCACATCTTGTCCCAAGATCCTAAAGCCAACCCTCAAATCAGCCAGCTCTTTCCTGAGGTCGCCCTGTGAACAGGGTAGGTCTGCAGAGCTCGGTGCCCAGGGAAGACTTCTAGATATAAGGACCAGCGCCTGCATAGAAGCCCTTAGGGCTCTGTGTCTCCTGGGGCTGTTCAGTGAGGTGGGGCCAGCTGGCTGGTCACCTTTTGACCAGGTGTGCCTCGGGGCTGGGGGTGTGGCATCTCACCTGGCCAGCTAATCATGGATTGGGGTTTGGCCAGGCTCAGGATTCAGATGCCGTCAGAGGAGGGAGGTGGCATGACGTGACTTGGAGTGTGAACAGCTCTGCATTCAAAACTCAAGCCTGCTGTTTACTAGCTGTCTGACTTGAGGCAAGTCTAGGGTGACCTCTCAGAGCCTCCATCTGTTGGGTCGGGATGTTGACTCTTTCAGAGCTGCTGGTAGATTGAGAACTAAGGAGCGTGACCATCTGAGTCCAGCACCTGGCTGGTAGGATGGGACATAGAGGAAGAATGATCTGCTGGAGATGTCCACTAATCACTAGGTGCACTAGGGGGGTCAGTCTAGGACACAGAGGAGGACTTCATGGGGAGGACATTGGTTCTGGTCCACTGATTAGACAGTCAGAGGCAGTGGGGTCAGTGGACCACCTGAGAGCCATGGGCCGGGTGGTCAGCAAGCTTCCTGGAGGCGCGGTGCAGTGGGCAAGGAGGAGAGAGGCTACCTGACTCTTTGTTTCCTGACTGGCCCTGCTCAGGAGAGGGGCTGTCTATCTCTGGCCTGAGGAGACACCCTGGGTGCTGTCAGAAGCCCTGCTGTGTTCTTGTCCCCTTGGCTCTGGCCAGTCCCTCTTGAAAGAGAAGAAAACTTGTTCCCAATTATTATTTGTGAAATTGCAAACTGGCTCCTGAGCTGTGCAGAGCAGAGCAGAGCCAAGCCCCAAGGGGAAGGAGGGTCCCAGCTGGATGGCTACAGAGCCGTGATTTGGGGGGCCCAAGAGGGGGTTTGGGAATGTCACCATGTGAATGTCCCAAGCAGGGACACCTGCCTGACCTAGCCACGCTTTCCTGACCAGGATTTCCACTCCACTCTACAGGACTCCAGAGTGCTAAGAGTGAGGTAGACCTGGATTCAAATTTTATCTCATCCACCAGCTGGGTGGCCTTGGGCTGGTTACTTAACTTCTCTGTGCCTCTACTTGCACATCTCTTACATGGGGTCACAGGATGAGTAATAGAAAACACACAGAGACGGCAAGCAAAGGCCCAGAAAGAAGTCAAGGCTCAAGAAGCAGTTTCGCTGCGTCTGCTATTGCTGTTGTCATTACAGCAGCAACATTGTCATCATTGCCACTGCATCCATAACCCAGGCCACTCCATGGCTCAGGGGGAACCCCCAGGGTCATTCCAGCTGTCCATGAGCCAGGATATTTGCATCCAGTGTCACAGCTTGTACCTAGGCAGTGACACCTAGGCAGTGTCCCTCAGCAGGCAGGACTTGAACTCCTTTGTGGTTTTCCTGGATTTCCTCTATAATTCCTTCCAGGCCTAATGAGGTAGGTGTACGTGTTCCCATTTTATAGATGAGGATATACACTCAGAGAGGTGAGGCAACTTGCCGAGGGACACACAGCAGTACATTACAGGGATTCACCCCAAGATCTACTGTTCCAAAACCTTTACTCTTCCTACTTTAAGATTGGGACAGCAGCTTATTCCAGTGGACTCTGAGCCTAGTATCCATCCTCCCACTCCCACTGTCACATCCTCCTGTTCCTGGTTCTCCCCCAACCCCTCAGGGCCTGGAGACTGCTTTGAGCTAAGACCACACATGGGCCACTCGTGTCCTCTGGAGCTAGTACGACCATCGCTCCCCCACGGTCAGCAACCATCAGTCCTCCGCTCCCCATTAGGGGATCCTCCTGGGTCCCCTGCACAGCCCCAGGCAAGCACAACACAAGGATGTGTGGGGGCAGCGGGGACCTGGTGGGAAGCCGAACCAGGGGGCCTCCTTGGGCAGAGGCAGCTCAGCAGCATCTGGTTTGGCCGCGGGTCCCCTCCGCCGGGCTGGATGTGGGGAGCGATTCCCATGAGGCCTGGGTACTGTGCAGGTAGGGACAAGCACTTCTTACTGAGGCGGGACTTCAGAGGGCCGGAGGGAGTGTTGGGGAGCACAGGGGCAGAGTGAAATGACAAATAGGCCTGGCTCTGTCACAAGTTCCTACCTCTGAGTTGTAGGTTTATCTCTGCAAAATGGGGGCTGGGGCCAGTAACGAGCCTGCAGGTGGCGGGAGAATCGAGTGGGCAGCTGCCCGCGTCCCCCTGTGTGACCTTTGAACCCTTCTTATTCTCACCAGTGCTCCTGGAAGTGGGGTGGTCATGCTGTTACTGATGAGGAAGCCGAGGGGTGGGGGACAGGCCAAGCATGCAGGCCGTCTGCGTGTCGGGACTGCCACACGCCTGCCTGCCCTGTGTCCTGCCTCTGATGACATGGTGACGACGGGCAGGAGAGTGCTGTGCCAGCCGGGTGCTCTCCTCGCGCCCTGTGGCTGGAGCATAGAACACACAGAGGAGGGGCTGGACCTTGGGCCCAGGGGAGGCGCTGGGGTTGTGACCCAGCCATTGTCCCAGTCAGTCAGCCCTCACCATCCCCCTGTGCTCCTCCCTCCCTAGCCCCCAGGCGGCATCAGGTCTTTGGGGAAGTGAGTTTTGAGTGTGTCTGGCTTCTCCAGGGGTGGTGTCAGGGACCCGCGTCCTGCTTTCCAGGAGGTGGGTGGCAGTGTCCTTGTCAACATGGTTTCCAGGAAGGTTTGATGACTGACATCAGGTAGAAGGGCGGGGCTGAGGGACAACCCACCCGGAGCCTGCTCCTGCAGAACTTCATGGTCCACAGCAAAGAGAGCCATCCAGACCCAAGTCCCTGAGCTGTCCCTGAGCCCCGTGGGCCGCGGAGGGCTGCAGAGCGCGGTGACAACACAGGGAGGATTGTGTGCAGGCTGGTGTCGCGTGGCTGTGGGGATGGGCTGGTCCTGCTGGGCTGCTCTTCCTGCTTTGGCTAAAAGCAGCTGCCTTCCTCAGGGGACTGTCCCCCCTGCCAGTCACAGTATCTGTCCCCACCCCACTTTGTCACAAGAACTGGCACAGGAATGAGGGCTGGCCAGTCAGTCCTTCCCCAGGGAGGTTTCTGTCCTCCAGGCCGCTGCGAGGGGAGCCCGACCTGGCCCTCTGCCCGTGAAGATGGCCAAGCTCAGGGACGACAGTGAAGGGAGGGCAGGCCATTGGATCAGGATGGGGAGACACCAACGTCATCACCTGAACTCCTGTGTAACCTCCCACCTGACGCCTGACCCTCCCTCCGTTCAGAGGATGCAAGCCAAGATGTTTGCTTTGTTGTCAAACCAGGCAGAAGCTGATTTCATGTCACTTACAACCCTGAGGGTCATCGAGGAAGCTTCACGGAGGGAGCGGCACTTGAACCATGCGCTGGGGGAGTTATTGGGACAGATGTCTATCTGAAAGGGAGCTGGCGAAAGCATGTGACCCTGACCCACAGGAGGGAACGTCTGGGCGGATCCTGAAGGGCCCTGTGTCACAGAGAGGAGCTCAGACCTACGACTCAGTGACTCACTCTCCCTTCAGCTCCCGAGGGGGTCACTGCCACGTGCTGGGCTACTCCAGGCACTTAGTGAAGATCCAGTTCTGTCCCCTCAGCGACCTAGTAGGGGGGCCACCCATTCACCGCCCACAGGGGAGAGCACAGGCCCAGAGAGCCAGAGCAGCTTGCTCCAAGTCACACTGCGGGAGTGACAGTTAGGCCTGCCCACAGCGCCTGCCACTCCTGCCCGGGGTTTGGTCTCCTGGCCCCGGGGGTGGGGTGAGCCTGCAGGACCGTGCCTGGGAGGCACCTCGTGTGGCCCCTGGTGGCCAGCCCTGGCAGGATATCTGAGAGAAGAGCCCAGTGAGTCTTGAAAGCCTTCGTTAAACCCCAGCTGGGAGGAGGAAGATGCTCCTGTTGCAGATAAAGGAAATTTTAGGCTGAGCCCCCAGAGTTGGCCCTTTTCTGAGTAAAGAGCTGAAAGTGAAGTTTTCTAGTTGACAGAACAGTATAAGGAGGATGCCCCCACTGGGCTCCCTCTTGACTGAGGGAGCGGTCTCTTTTCTTTTCACTTAAATAAATCCTATAAGCCCAGTGTGGTGGCACCCACCTGTAATCCCAGCCTCTCAGGAGGCTGAGGCAGGAGGATCGTGAGTTCAAAGCCAGCCTCAGCAGTGGGAGGCACTAAGCAACTTGGTGAGACCCTGTATCTAAATAAAATACAAAATAGGGCTGGGGATGGGGCTCAGTGGTCACATGCCCCTGAGTTCAATTCCTGTACCAAAATAAATAAATAAATAAACCCTGCTCTTTCACACTAAAAAAGTTGAAAGAGAAGAGAAAAAGGAAGCAGCATCAGGGAAGCCTGCAGGTGGAGAATAGTAGAGATCTCTAAGGCCACCAGTGCTGGGGGGGAGCCCCCCCCCATCATTCTTCCATGCTGACAGCAGGGCAGGCAGTATTCTAGAAGAGATCCTGTTCTAGACCCTCTGTGGTGCTCCAGAGGTATGTGACCTGCTGCCTAATTAGGGAAACAATGAGCCAGGCTCTTCTGTCCTGCCCCAATCTCTACCCAGCAAGGATGCTCATGGTGCAGCCCAGTCTCCCAGTGGACAGGCCAGGTTGCCTGGCAGGGGAAGGCCAGACTCCCTGGTGGGCGGGGCCAGACTCCCTGGTGGGTGGGACCAGGCTCCCTGGTGGGCGGGGCCAGGCTCCCTGGTGGGCAGCCTCTCTTCAGGGCCAGGCTGACTGCCATAAAGGTTTAACCATCCCTTCCCATTTCCTGTCCAGAGCCCAAGGCCCAGGAGCAGCAGCCCCATGTGTGCAGCCTGGTGGGCTGCTCTCAGCCAGCGAGGTGGAGCTTCCGTTTCCACTCCTCGGTTATTATCCTCAGTGGTACAGAGAGCTGCCGGCTCCAGTCCCCGTCGGGGTAAGGGACCATAAAGGCCTCTGGAGTGCAAGGCATGATCTCCTGAGGGCCCCTGCGCTGCTGGCATCCTCACATCAATGACCGTGACAACAGTGTTTAAAACCTGCCTTTGTGCTGCAGTGGCACGCGCCTGTAATCCCAGCAACTCGGGAGGCTGAGGCAGGAGCATCACAAGTTCAAAGCCAGCCTCAGCAACTTGATGAGGCTCTGAGCAACTTATCGAGACCCTGTCTCAAAATACAAAGGGCTGAGGATGTTGCTCAGTGGTTAAGTGCCCCTGGGTTCAATCCCCAGCACCAAAAAAGAAAAACCAACCCTGCCGTTATGATACATGAGGCCCCAGCCACCATACTGGGCACTTTCTTCTGTGTCTTCTGACCCTCAGATCCTCAGTGGGGAATCCACTGCTCCCTTCCTGTGTACAGGGAGGAAACCCAGGCTCCAGAGGCAACCGGGCTCGCTCAGTACACAGCTCCTAACAGCTGAACCGAGTGTGTCTGACTTCAAAACCTGCTTGCAGCCACCACAGGGCAGCCCTCACTCCCGCTGCTCAAGTGTGAACCCTCCTGCCCCCATTTTCAGAGGCCACCCTCACAAGTAGAGGTGCTCTGCCCCTCACACCACCCGTGCCTTCGCTGTCTGGCAGGGCAGGTACCACTCCTGACGCATCAGTCCCCCTGCGGGCTTTTTCTTAGTCCCTGGTGCTCTGAGCGCCCCTGAGAACATTGTGGATGGGCCCAGTCCTGATGGGACTGTCCCCTGTAGAGGACAGATCTGCTGGAGGCCCGCAGTCCAGGGCCAGAGCTGGGATTGCAACCCATGCCTTGCTGTGGGCTTCCTCCTCGTTCAGCTTGGCGCACGTTCATGAGCCGCTCTGCGCGCCTGGTCGGGCTGCCCTGCCGAGGCTCAGGCTGGCACCAGACCAGGAAGGAGCCCAGCTTTGGCGACTGTACACCAGTGTCATCCAGGAGGACTTTCTGCAAGGATCTGTGGGTTCTGTGTCTGTGCTGTCTGGGAGCCATGTGTGACTTGTCCAAATGAGGAATTGAACTTTTCACTTTATTCCATTTTAATTAAGTTGAATAGCCACACGCAGCTAACGGCTCTGTATCAGGGCCCGCGGGTCTGGACCATTCTTTGAGGATAAACCATTCCTGGCCTTGAACTGCACATCTCTGGCTCCCAGTGAGCAGGGACCGTGCGGGGAGCCGGGCTGGCTTCCCAGAGGCATCCTGAGTTATGTGTCCGTCACAGCTGTCAGTGTGTTAAACCCCGGTGGCGTTTTCTTCACACCTGGAGGAATTAGTCCCTATTTTCCTTGAAATGTGAGACTGTCCTGACCCATCTTTCTGCTTCAGTGACTTACACAAGGCAAAGCATGCGTGCCAGGAGCTTTAAAAAATGCAGACAGCCATGTAACTGACACCAGAGAGGGGACCGGTTGGCTCAGTTACAGTGGAAACGGAATAGAGTCAAGTGAACACAGACATACAGGGACGGCGGCGTTAACGGGGACTTCAGCCAACGCCAGCAGCCCGACCCAGAGGCCTGGCTGGTCCCTGGACACAGGGGGAGGCAAGCTGGTCACAAGCCTGGTGACTTTGCATTGGTCGGGCAGGGTTCCAAGAGACCGTCTGGCATGAGGCTCCGATGGCCTGAAGGTTATCTTCAACTGGTCTGAGGAATTTCTGAGCTGCCCTGTGGCCAGTGACACCCTCCTGGGCCAATACCCTGGCTTCTGGCTCCATCTGGGCCCCAGGACAGGGCTGAGGGCTCCCGGTGCTCAGGCTGCTGTGGCTGCTGGAAAAGCACCCAGGCGGGTGGGACAGACACCAGTCCCAGGGGGCGACCGACACACGTATGCGGAGCCCACTGGAATCTGACCCGAAAGTGAAGGCAGCAAAGGGGACAGGGCCCTGTTCCAGTCGCCATCAGACAGCCACCCGCCCAAGGGAAGACTCAGGATTCTCAGTAAAAACAGCCTTTGGGTCCCTGGAATGTAACCTTGGCGACCGTTAGCATCGCACCCCGTGTGTCAGAAGTGTCATCTACAGTCAAGCCAGTTTTGGGGAAACTAATAACATATTGCCCAGCTGTGTGACCTCCAAACTCAGTGATCTTGAAGTTGACTAAGTGAAGCTGGGTGTTATTTAGGCCGCCCCACGACAGTTCCATCTCTGCAGACATCTGCCTTGAGGTTTCATCAGGATCTCCTGACAGGTCCATTGCCAAGAGTGAAGCACCCTCCTCAAAGGCCAGAGTCTATTTACCGTGCCCAGGGGTCTGATGAATGCTCTCAGCCTTTGTCCACCTCGTGGTCCCCTGCTGTCTCATGAGCACATTGGGATCCCTGTAGACGACATTTCCAAAACATTTCCATCCCCTGGAAAGTTCCCTCTTTTCCAGCCTCAGAGGCACCACTGTTCTGATGTCTGTCACCATAGATTAGTCTGACCCATTTTGAAGTGTCACATAAATCATTTTCCCACTTTTGACTCAGACAAAGCTCCAAGAAATATGTGTCTTTTCTCTTTGCTGCAAGTGACACTGCACGGTAAATAGTGGGGCAGCCCTGGGCCATGCGGAGGAGGAAAGGGTGGGCTGTGGAGCCTGGGGACTTGGCCTGTCCTCGGGACACAACCCCCAGCTGCAGTGGGCAGTTACCACGAGAGAATGTGGGTCCAGCATCACCCAGTCTTTTTAATTTGTTGCCATCTTTTTTTTTTTTCTTTTTTAAAGGAAAGTCGGAAATACTGATTTTCATGTCATCTCCCAAATCTCCAGAATGTTGGCATTCCAAAAACTTTTACACAGCGGTGGGCCAGATCCAGGGTCAGCCGCTCCGTGAGCTTGGTCTGTGGCAGTCATAGCTGAGACTTGTCCAGGGCTTCCTTTGTTTTCTGTCCTGTTCTAAGGGCTGCCCATGAAGTCACTGAAGTCCTGAGAACAATGTGCTCATAAATCCGTTTCACAGATGACGGTAAACTGAGCCTTGGGGAGGGATCGGGGCAGCTCAAGGTTACAGACCGAGGCCTTGGCAGGGTTTGGATCTGGACCCTGAGAGTCTGGGTTCCCACACGCTGCACGGCCTCCCCAGGGAGCAGGGTGGTGGCTGCGGCTGCTGGGGCTGCAGCTTTGCCCGTCACCAGGGGTGCTGCCCCCAGGTCTGCCCTGGCCCTGGCAGTTTTGGTGTCCAGGCACCTCGGCAGGTGGTTGGAGGAACCCTGACTGTAAGCAGTGCCTGGAGAGAAGCCAGTGGTGGAGTCAGGAGCATAGGCCCGGCCAGTACTCCACGAGGAGCCACCAGAGGTGTGGAAAGGGGAGAAGTAGCAGGACCCTGCAGAGGGGGAGCCCAGCCCAGGAGGGGCCAGGGAAAAGAATGTGTCCTGGGTGAGAGCGTCCAGGTCAGGACCGGCTGCTGCCCCAGGGTGCTAGTGGCTGGGCATGCCCACTCCCTGGGGACTCGTCCAGACAGGCCTTCTGCCTGGAGAAGCAGGAGGAAAGATAAGGATCACCTGGCAGGACAGCCCCTCTCTATCCTCACCTCCCACCCAAAGGGGCGGGGCCTGCACCCAGGCCTGAATGCCCTTCCTGTGCCATCTGGCCATAACCCCAAAGCCTGGTGCAGGGAAGAGGGTCTGTGGTCTCTCTGGAACTTGAAGGGAATGGCAGGGTGGGACCAATAGACCTTCCCCTCTGGCCCTTTCCTACAGGCAAGTCCCTGTGTTGGTGTGCAGTAAGTGCTAAGTCAGTTTTTGCCATTGTTACTGGGTTTTCCCAGTTTGCTGTTCACCACCACTTTCCAGATCTGTGCGGTTATCACCCACCATGAGAGAGCTGAGGATCAGAGAGGTTGCCCAGGACACACAGCCAGAGAGGCATTGGCAGGACTAGTAAACTGATGTGTGGTGCACTTGGTGCCAGCCTGGTGCATGGCGCAGGACCCACGATGGCAGCAGAGGAGGCGTGGGGGGGCAGGACTGGTCAAAGACGGCTTCGCAGAGGAGGTGACTGGACTAGGCTCCTGGTTTCCCCTGGAGCCAGCTCTGTGTCCTGGGTAAGAGCACCCAGCAGCTTGGGCGGGTTCCTGGAGCCTTTCCAGACCTTCCAGCAGCTTCCACCCCAGAGGAGCCCTCCAGGCCAGCTGATGGTCCCGGGCACTGTGGAGGGGAAGCCTGGCCCTGAGCTGGTCACATCACCTCTCCAATCCTTGCTTCCCTCCTCGGTCCAGTGGGGGCAGCACTATCTACCCTGCAGGGTGGTGGCGAAGGCCTGGTGTGTGGTAGGTGCTCAGGAAGCAGGTGTCAGAACCTCTGTGAAGTGGCTGTTGAGATGATTGGCCTTTGAGGACAGAAGACGGGTCCCCAGCGGAGCCCCGGGGAGCTGGTCCACACGCTAGCTCAGAACCCCACTCATCAAGGTCGGGAGGAGGCACTGAGCCTTTTCAGCAGCTCTGTCACCGCACAAGGGCATCAGGGAGCCACCTTGTCAATAGTTGTTGACCCCCAAACCTCAGCCCAGCAATCACTTGCTGAGCACTTACTGCATACCAGGCACCATGCAGAGCCGTCAGGCACTGGGGTTGGAGCCCTGCCCTGTGGAGTGTGGCTCCAGAGTTGTTACTCGAGGAGGAACAGCAGCCTTCCGGAACAGGAAGTGCCCATCTGGGGTGGCCGTCCACTGTCAGAGCCTTTTCCCACACCTGAGTCCATCTGTCCTGATGACACCCAATGAGGATGGTGCTGTCACCCCAGCAAGTGAGGAAAGTGAGACCCTGACACCAACTGCTCTAGGCCACGTGGCTGGGCCAGGATGTGGGGCCCCGGCCACACCAGGTCCAGCGCTCTCACCCTGCTGCTCAGCCACCTCCGTGGAGGACAGCTGTGCGGCCTGAACGCAGCAGCCAGCAGGCCTCAGGGAATCCACCATGAGGGTGGCCTGCCTGTGCCACAGCCTGTGTGTCCACCTCGTGATGCTGAGCACCATCCCCATGGAGGCTGAGACTTTCTGTGCCCACCCTGCATGCAGTCTTGGAGCTTTAGAGCCATTCGTTCTTAGAGAGATTTTCAAACTCTGTTTCTTGGATCCTTTGAGAGGACCAGGTTCAGGGTCAGGGCACGAGGCCATTGAGGACAGAAGCAGCAGCTCGGCTTAGTTCAAGGTTCTTGTTGTTGTTTGGTCCCAGGGATCACACTCAGGGGCACTTAACTGCTGAGCCTCATCCCCAGCCATTTTTATTTTTTATTTTGAGACGGCATCTTGCTAAGTTGCTGAGGCTGACTTTGAACTTACAATCCTCCTGTCTCAGCCTCCCAAACCCCTGGGATACAGGTGTGTGCCACAGTGTTCCACCCATGTTGAGTTTCTTTTTTTAAAAAATAAATGGCTCCATGGGATTAAAAATCTGTGTATTTGTAAACCACTGCTCTGATCCAGCCTCCACCTCCCCATTTCATAGACGAAAAATACTGACAGACAGCAAAGCCTGTTCTTTCCCCACAAATGGTGATACGATTCACGCCTGGTTCCAAGTCTTTCTTGCTCTTTGCCTTCACAGCCCTGTGAGGAGATCCTGGCCCTCCGAGGCTCAAGTGCCCAAAGATTAGACT
Source organism: Callospermophilus lateralis (assembly GCF_048772815.1). Lineage (NCBI taxonomy): Eukaryota > Metazoa > Chordata > Mammalia > Rodentia > Sciuridae > Callospermophilus > Callospermophilus lateralis. The sequence continues at coordinate 1,766,350 of NW_027513138.1, forward strand.
CCTCCGGGGAGCCTGGATCCAAAGCTGCACCCTCACCCATCCCCCAGGTCGACACACTCCTTCTTATAATCCAAAGGGGGAAGTCACTTGCTGACACCCAGGGAAAGGTGGCAGAGTGTGGGGCTCCCACCTCCCAGCCTCTTCCCAGTCACTTCTGCTGCCCAAGACATCACCTGGGCTGGAGGGGGAGACGGGCAAGCCTGTTTGAACCCTGGCTGCCACCCACTGACCCTGTGACTCTGGATAAGTGACCTCTCTGAGCTTGTTTGCTCACCCTAGAAAAGGGGTAACAGTGCCCACATCAGGAAGTCATCTTGAGAGTCGGACGGGATCCGTCTGATGCACTGGTCAGCTTGGGGTTCATCGATCTGGGGAGTCCCCAAAGCTTCCTGTTCCATCTACTTCTTCTTCCCTCTTCTCAGCCACCACCCTCCCACTTGGGTAGCACAAATACTAATTATAACCGTTTCCATGAGCTGTTTCCTGCTTGAGCCTAATTACTGGGCAGGACAGTCATCATCACCATTATAAATATCATTAAATGAGACAGATTAACTTTGTCCTGAGTTTTATGTGATTAGATCGGCAAATTGTCCGGGCACACTTGGCCTCCCCAGCTAGAGACTCACCCAGCCCACTCGTGCTGCACCCAAGGGTGGTGGAGCTTGAGTAGGTGCCCTGGCATCTGCAGTGGCCCCAGGGTCAGGGCCAGCTGTGGTTCCCTGGTCTGCCTTGAACTTGGTGCTCAGCGAAGCTCAGAGAAGACATCTAAGCCCCTTGAACCCAGCTGGGAGGCGATGCCTAAATGGTGAGGATGAAGCTGGTGGGCAGGGCAGGGTGGAGAGAGGTGGAGGTCACCACCTTATTTATTATCATGGCAATACAGCGAGCTCTGGGGACAGAAACACCTGGTTCACATCCAGCTTTGTTATTTACCAGGTGGGTGACTGGGCAGGTTGCTCAGCCCCTGCAGGCCAGGTGGTACACCGAGTTGGAAAAGAGTCAAGAACTCACCTGTGCCTGGCGCGTACGCTCTTCCCCAGGGGTCTCTCCCTCCTGAAGAGCCCACTGCCACGTGCGCTGAGGTTTCCCGAGGACAGCTGAGGACCTTGAGTCTCACTTTGCTTATTTGGATAAGTGACCCCACAGACAAGGCACCCTGAACCTCCTGTTAGGAGAGGAGAAAACTAAAGCCCAGACAAGCAGGGAAATGCCTTTGTCGAGGTCGCACAGCCCTCGTTGGAGGCCAGCCACTCCCTCGGGATGAGATGCCAGAAGCAAGCTTCTGGGGGCTTTGGGGAAGGGTCCCGCCACCTGGAGGGAGATGTACATAGGAGTCAAGCAGGACGGAAGGCGGAGAGGGCAAGGGCCTGCGATCAGGAACCTGGGCTGTTGGGGTGCAGCCAGTCACAGTGCGGGGGAGCAATGAGAGGTGAGGGGCCAGGAGCAGGTCCCTGAGGGGGAGGTGGGGCTGAGAGCCTATATTCAGCCAGCTCCGCATGAGGCAGAGAGTAACTGAGTCGCACCAATCCATTTAGAAATTTCCACCCGAGCCCACTGGCCGATGAGGGGCCAGGTGAGTGGGGTTGGAGGTCCAGGGCTTGGGTGCTGACCAGGAAGGACCTCCAAGGAGGGCAGAGCCAGGAGGCCTGGACAGAGGCACAGTGAATGGGTAGAGGCCCTCAGTTGGGTGAGGGGGTGGCCCATGGGAAGGGACAGGTGGTGCCATGAGGCAGGGGCCTTGGCACGAATGGCCTCCTCCCTGGGCACCAAGACAGCACTGGGCAGGGTTCTCCATGCCCCCGGGGCCCCTGCACATGAGTCAGCCCTGGGCTGGTGGCAAGTGCTCCCTGGCCTCACGTGTGCGGGCACGTCTCTCCCACCCGCTCCAGAGCCAGCGCCAGCCCAGGGACTGCGGTCCAGACCAGGGCGACTGACTCACGGGCTGGGGGCTGGGGGGGTTGCTGTTGCTCAAAGGAAGGGGGAGCAGGCTGACCTCCCAGTGCCCCTATACCCTTGGCCTTCCCGTGTCTCCCTGGGGCACCTGTGCCACCCCGCCACTGTTCCCTGCTAGGCCTCCAGCTCCTCCGACCCCTTGGTGGCACAAAGCAGTCTCCCTCCCCCACACCCAGCATCCACATCTCTCCCTTTGTCCCACAGCCCAACTGGGCGACCCGTAGGCTCCACAGGAGACTGTTTGGAGAGCTGGCTCCAGGAAGGAGGCACAGGAGATGGGAGACCCTGAGGAAGCCAGGAAGGTCCCATCTGCATCTCAGCACTGCTCACTAGCCAGCGCTACCCTGGCTGGAGCCTCGGTCTCTGCGTCTGTGAAATGGGGCTCCCAGGACTGACTCCACAAGGTGACCCCAAGCCATAAGTAAGAGGAGAGCATAGGAGAGCTGTGCCGGTCAAGGACTGCTTTCTCTTCCAGGGAATGGCCAGTTATTTTGTTAAATAAACCTTTTAACTTTAGAGCAGTTTTAGATAGAATCATGGTGACGACAGTGTGGAGAGGGCCCTGGCACCCCACTCTCAATTCCCCGTATTATTAGCATCCTGTATGAATCACTTCCAGTACTGGGGCCTTATGACTCACCGACATCCACACCCCACTCTCATTTCTTAGGGTTGCCCAGTGTCCTCTTCTGTGCCCTCTGCAGGCCACACTATGGTACTCTGTGACCGTTTCTCAGACTCCTGGCTTCTGATGCCCTTGCAGTTTTGAGGGTCTCAGCCAGGTGCTCTGTAAAATGTTCCTCAAGTGGGGCTCCTCTTGTGGCTCACAATCAGACTCGGGTGACGAGGTTTGGGGAGGGGGACCACAGAGGTAAAGCACCTGGTCATCACATCAAGGGCTCAGCGAACCTGCTGACGACTGTGTTCTGGCCCTGGCTGTGGGCAGCAGCCTCGGTCACCTGGGCAGTCAGTTATTTTTGCCCTGAGGACAGCAACAGGGTTAGGATAGAGCCAAATGTTGACGGAACCAAGGCTAGAAAGTGTACCTGAGAGCAGGAGCCAGTGGCCAGGGCAGGGTGGGGGAGATGGCGGGAAGCAGGCCTGAGGTGGGGTCATGGAGCCCCCAGATGGAAAGCAACATGGCTAAGGTCATGTGAGCCAGGGAACCTGGGACTGGGCCCGGGTCTGTCTTTACTGCCTCTGGGCCAGGCCTTCCCACTGCCAAAGAAATGTCTCGAAGCTGCCTTTCCAGGACATGGTGTTAGGGGAAGCACGTTCCTGATGAGGTTATTTTTAACTCACTTTATTCCACAGGATTCATGGTTGGTTACAACTAAACTACATTCAGTAAAATGATATGCTCTAGAAATAGACAATCAGGATAGTGGAAAGTGTAAACAAAGAAAAGCCAAACATAAAGGCCAGGAAAGTACCAATAAGTGAATTTCAGATTTGGCTGTGAGGATCCTGGCAGCCAAGGAAAAAGGGATAGAGGCTGACTCCTATTACAAAAAGTAAAACCTGGGTGTGGTGGTGCCCATCTGTAATCCCAGTGGCTCAGGAGGCTGAGGCAGAATGATCTCGAGTTCAAAGCCAGCCTCAGCAAAAACTGAGGTGCTAAGCAACCCAGTAAGACCCTGTCTCTAAATAAAATACAAAATAGGGCTGGGGATGTGGCGCAGTGGCCAAGTGCCCCTGAATCAGTCTCCAGTACCCCCACTCCAAAAAGTAATGGTGATGTCTAAGGGTGTCATCCTTCAGAGTGGTGGCCATTTTGTTACTGCCTTGCCTTTTACCCACAGTCATCCTATTTGACTCTTTCTTGAGTTTATTCAAGCAGTAAATTCTGTTTTTTCATGGTTGAAATCACAGATGCCTGTCCCCTAGTGAAAATCTGGGATATAAACCAACCAGCTGCCTGTGTAGCAGGCTGTCTGCTGGGTGCCTGGGATGCAGGTGGGAAGGTGAAGTGATGGCTGCCTGCCCCCTCGGGTTCTCGCCATCGCAGGTAGATACCCAGAGGCCTAAATATCCTGCGGGTGCTGTGCTGGGGCATGCTGGAGGGAAGGGCACAATTCCTTCTGACTGGGGAGGAAAGGAGGGCTTCCTGGAGGAGGAGGCGGAGGTCCAAGATGGGGAGGGGTAGTTAGAGTAGAGCAGTAAGAGTCCTGGTCGGGGAGAAAACAGCCCCAGGCCCCTTGCAGGTGGGGACCAGGTCCTACTCAGAGCTGGTAGCCAGGGCCTGGCAAGTATCAGGGACTAGCAAGCTTGTGTCGAATGAGACAAGATGGGGCAGGGGATGGGTGGGGGAGGCTGGGCCATTTGGGGAACTCCTGAGTGCTGGTCCAAGGAGAGGCGGGTTTGTTCTTTACACAGTGCAGATCAACTGAAGCCCCTCAAACCTGATATTTTATAAAGTGACGATGGCACAGTAATAACAGCTAACACCTGGTGGGCACCTGCTGAGGGCCCCTCACTGTTTGGGTACTTTGTCTATATTAATTTTCAGAGCAGTCCTGTGGGGGAGGGATCGTTTGTCTTCTTTATATATTTATTTAAGTTCTGGGAATTTAACCAATGGGGTGCTTTACCCCTGAGCTACATCCCCAGGCCTTTCTATTTTTCATTTTTGAGACGATCTCGCTAAGTGGCTTGGGGCCTCGTTAAGTTGCTCAGATTGGCCTTGAATTTGCCATCTTCCTGCCTCTGCCTTCTGAGTCCCTGAGATTATAGGCCTGTACCACCGTGCCCGTTCGTTTATTTATTTATTTGGCAGTACTAGGGACACTTACCACTGAGCCCTATTCCCAGCCCCTTTCATTTATTTTTGTCTTGCTATCCTAGAGGGAGGTACTATCTTAATCTTCCCCCATTTTACAGATGGGACCACTGAGCACAGAGAGACCACTGAGTCCCTTGCCCAGGGTCACTCAGCTTGGAACTGTAGACCTTTTACTCACTGTGCCTGGTGAATGTAAGCATTTAGCTCACAGGCAACGTGCATGTGCCCTGGGTGCCATGTGACAGTTTAACAGGCCAGCCAATGACTGGCACCAGGAGCAGGAACTGAAGGGCGCTTGGCCACAGGACGGCATCTCTACAGAGCTGAGCTCCAGAGTAGAATATGCAGACAGCTTGAGGGTGTGGCCATCAGCCCTTGGCCTCAGAGGTCCTCTCGTGGGGCTGCTGTTTGTTGCCTCCTACATGTTTCAGGATTCCTTGAAGATCCCCTGCCTTTGGCAAACCAACCACAAGAGCCATGGGAGTGACTAACACTGTCCAGACAAATGGGCCGTGCCCGGGTGGCACCAGGCCATGAGGCCTTTGTTGTCAGAAACATGTGAGCATTTATACATCTCGCTCTCGTCCACCCTGGGCCTTCCATCTCCACAGGGCAGGGCTTCCAGCCCTCACCTGGTTTCTGGCACTTTCCCCGTCTAGTGGGGACATGGGGGACCAGGACATTCTGCAGGGAGCTGTGGTTCCACTGCTCATTCTCCATCTCAGCCAAACCCTTCTCATGAGCACCAGGCCCGGAGTCAGCCCCGATTCCTCCTCCACAGCTGCAGGCATACCAAGGCGGAAACTCCCCACAAAGCCAAGGTTGTTCTCCTTTCCCTGCGCTCCTGGGGCCGGGTGTGGCATCTGCAACCGCAAATGAGGCAATTAGGGAACAGAGCGCTGGCTATCCGCCAGCCCAGCTCCCCGGTCTTCCTGGGGCACAGACTCTGTGAGGTCCCCACCTGGAGAAGCAGCCACCCTCCTCAAAATGCATGCACCAGAGTCCAGGCCCCAGGCAGGCCTGGCCACTTTCTACTGTGTACCGTGGGCTTTGGAGGCTGCTTAGTGAAGTCAGTACCAACAGGATTGGGAGACAAGTGCAAAAGATCCTGGTCTTTGCTCTCCAGCCTGGTGACAGGAGGGGACAAGTTCTGCCTCCTCCCTGATCCTCAGTCTTTAAGTGAAGCAGAGTGGAGCAGAGGAAGGATACTTTTTGTTTTATGGCACACAGTAGGTGTCCATGGCACATAGTAGGTGTTCATGGCACACGGTGGGGGTCAGGTCTGTGCAGCCCCTCTCCCCTGCCCTTCCTAAATCCCATTGAGGCCAAGCCTAAGGGGGTGTAGGGACTCCACACAGTGGCTGACTAGCACATCCGGGGGTGGGGCTGCCATTGTTGGAATGTCACTCACCAATGAGGCCCAACGGTGCTCCCCACCCAGCGGAGCCCCGCTAAGCCTTCCCCACCTCGAGGGGAGGCCTGCAGCAGTATTTCAGGAAGGGGGCCGTCAACTTTTGTGTGCTGAAAGATAAACAGGCTTCCATCTTGGTATTTTGGGGTGCACATAAGCTTCCTGTATCACCCAGCTACAGATGGCCGTGGCGGGGTGGACTTCAGGGTGCCTGGCCTTGGCCCTGGAGCTGGAGGTTGCAGCCTCAGGCAAGGCCTGGAGGCAACAGACCCAGCTTCTAGACCTCCTGTCCAGAGTGGAAGACATCACTGTCCTGCGAGCTGTCCTGGGACACAGCAGGCAAGCAGGTGTGGGGGGGGGGTAGTCAGGAGATCTTCCCAGAAAGGGAGGTCTCTGAAATGAGACAGAGGAGAGAGAGGAAGCCCTTGCTAAAGGACACTGGCAAGTTACGCCCAGCCTCAGTTTCATTTTCCACCAAAGGGGCCAAGCGGACCTGCTTCTGAGAACAGGTAGGTGAGAGGGGGTGACAATCCCTCACACCCAGGGGCTCCTGGGGAGATGTCGGGGATTTAGCTTCATTTTCAAGGGCCTCTCCCTCGGACACTTGACACTTTACTGGCAGCCAAGTTAGGGAGGCTGCCTGGGCCGGGCTGGCCTGACTCAGCCATCCACCTGCTCACATAAGAAATAGGCCAAGGATGGAAAAAGGAATCTTAGGTAGTTTGATCAAACTGGGGAGAGGGAACTAGATTGCTCCTCTGTGGGTCCCAAGGAAGTGGTGACAATTTACAGAAACAAAAGCCAGGTGATAAATGTATGTAGATTTAGCAAGAGCACATGTTGTGGTGCTGATGGGAAGGGGGGTAGTTTTTATTTTTGGCATGAGGAAGTTTAGGAGCTGTTTCAACTCCTGTCTCTTGGTGTAACCCAGTGTTCTGGTGTAGAAGAATCCCACCTATAACTCAAAGATAATTGAAGCAGCTCTGAAATCCCTTCTCTCTTTGAGGGGGAAAATGGGAATTTTTCTACCAAGGGGAAGTGAGGCAGAAGTTTCAAGAATTTTAAGATTCTCCCCGCTCACCCAGGACCTATGCCCCTGTTTTCTTTGGACTTAGGCATTACAAAGACAGAAATCTTGAGGATATAAAGGCACCTTCCCCAATTCGCTCCATCATTCATTTTAACACTTGCCCCCCCCCATTTGTTCTACCATTCATTTTAAGTAGGGTGCTGTTTGTTGAGCACCTACTATATGCCAGGGGCTGGAGATTCTCTGCTGACAGGCTAGACAAGGTCCCAGCCCTGATAGAGCTTGTGATTCTGGGAAGAGGCAAAAAGCTAGTCAATGAAAACATAAAAACAACAAAGTATTAACAGACTACAATAAATTTTCTAAAGGAAAGCAAACAGACTTCTGTAATAGAGAAGGTGCAGAGCTCCTGCGGGTGGCTGGGATATTGCAGGAGGTGGCATTTCAGCTGAGCCCTGAAGCAGGCGCTGGCTGAGAGGAGAAAGATGAAAGAAGAAAGTTCCAGAGGAGACAGCAGCAGCTACAAAGATCTTGGGGGAAGGAGCAACTCAGGGAATCTGAAGAACGGAGTGAATGCCAGAAAAGATGGGCCTGAGTGGGTGAGGAGCAGCCTGAGATAAGGGACAGGAGTGGCCAGGGCTCTGGGGCCCTGGTAAATGTCATTCCAGGGGTGGCCGAGGGCTTTTAAGCAAGGGGTGGCAAGATGAGAACTTTGGTTCTGAAGACAGCTCTGGCTGCTGGGGAGACCACAAGACAGCAGATGTGGCAGCCAGGACACTCTGAGGAGCCACCATCTGGATGATCCTGAGAACTTGGTCCGTCATCTCCCTACTCTGATCCCACGCATTCGAACCTGTGTGTGATTGTGAGAATCCACTGGGAATGAGCAAAAATGCATTTTCCAAAACTGAAAAATATGGTTTAAAGTGTCCTCTGGGATTCTGCTGGATCAGGCCTTTTTTTGGATTCAGCGTGGCAGGGACAGTGCTGGGCCCCAGAGTCCCCACCTAAACACCGCACACCTAAGAGAGCCCACTCTTCCGTGGGCTGAGGAAGGAGAGGGAAGGGTGCTTGGAGGGGATACCTGTGTGGAGCTCTCTACTCCTGTGGGAGAGGGGACCCAAGGGTCACTTTCGTGGTTGGTTTGTTTAACAACTGAGAATATGAGTAACCTGAGTTTTGACCTGGTCCAAATCCATGATGTCTCTGTTCTGTTTTTGTATGCTGGGGATGGAACTTGGGGCCTCTGCACGCTTAGGAGAATGCTCCATTCCTGAGCTACATCCCCAGCATTCTCAAAGCTACAATTCTTCACGTACCCAGGAAGGGAAAAACCTTTGAGGAAGAGTGTGGCAGGCACCGGATTACCCTTTAGCCAATCAAATGCATATGGCTTTTTTCATTCTATGTCAAGAAACTTCCCTGGAATTTTCTGAAATTCATTTATCCAGCTTTAAAATCCCTGAGCTAGCCAGGTGTGGTGGCTCACACCTGTAATCTCAGCGACTGGGGAGGCTGAGGCAGGAGGATCTCAAATTAGAGCTAGCCTCAGCAATTTAGCCAGGCCTAAGCAACTTAGTGAGATTTGGTCTCAAAATGAAACAAAAAGGGCTGCGGATGTGACTCAAAGGTAAAGTGCCCCTGGGTATCAAAAACAGAAAAAGAAGGGGGAAAAAATCAACCCTTTTGAGTTAGAGGAAAGAGGCAATCAGAGCTCAGACGGGAGACACCTGCCATTTTTATGTCCCCTCCCCTCCTCGCCCAGCCCCCTGCCTAGCCTTTCTAGCTTGATGGGGACACCCCCTGGACCCACCTAAGGGCCGAGAGTGGGGGGACCTCTTTCTTTACTGCCAGGCCTGATACCGACTGGCACTGGGGACCTCATTACTGAGGAGGGAACTCTGAGAGGCCCTTCATGCCTGCTAGGGTCTTGAGTCGGGGTCCTCACCGTGGAGGAGGCCGAGGTCTCCATCTCCTCCGGGGCTCCAGGCCTGCGGGGTTCCGCTCGGAGACCAGCGAGGGAACCTGAGCCAGCCGCTCAGGCCCCGCCCGCGAAGGTGGCGCGTCTCCGGAGGGCCCTCCCCCCATTCCGCGGCGGAGGCGGCGGGGACGGGCACCTCGAGGCGCAGCATGCGGAGCGTGTGGCCACCGCGCCCGGTGGCCTCCGTGCTGTCGGTGCTGGGGGTGAGCGTGGGCGGGCGGGCGGGCAGCCGGCGGCTTGAGTGTCCCCGCCCAGGCGGGGCACGGGGCGCGGGCGCTTCCCCATTTGGGTGTGAGCCATGGAGGCGCTGAGGGAGTCCGTGCTGCATTTGGCCTTGCAGATGTCGACCTACAAGCGGGCCACGCTGGACGAGGAGGACCTGGTGGACTGGCTCTCCGAGGGCGACGCATACCCCAAAGGCCTGCAGGTAGGAGCCGGCTAGACCCGGGCATGCGCGCTGGCGCCGTCCCGTCCCGCAGGACCCCGGCTGCTCTCCACGAGGAGGGTCCCCTGCTGGCCGCAGTGCTTCTGAGGCCGCTGACGCGGGTCGCTCCCCTTGCCTGGCCGGTCTGCCCCCGATCTCCCGGACACCTGCTTCCCAGTCACGCCCAGGTGGCAGAGTCGAGCACCCCCTCGACCTGAGTCGGCCCAGTTACCATGTCACAGAAGAGGCAGTCCCCGTGTTTGGTGGGACTTGTCCCGGGTCCCACAACCCACTGCTGGCGGGATCAAAACTGCTCCAGCTTTAGCATGAAAGTCCCTATATTCCACGCATGGCCCTGGGCAACCCACCCTATCTGGGGACATTACCCTTTCTTCCTGCCCCTCCCTGCCCCAGTACCTGAATTTCCTGGGGGAAGGGAGGGGAAGGATGTGGTCTTCTTTCCCCCTCTCCCTGCCTCTTTTCAACCTACTGGGGCAGCCGGATTCCTCCCTCCAGGGTCTGCCCTGTGGGAATCTGACACAGGACTGGCCAGCTCCTGCCTGGCAGCAGAGAGGTGAGCCAGGCTGCCTTTTGCTGTCCTTGCCCTGCACACCTGCCCCGGGACAGTTCTTGCCAGGCGGTCAGCTCTGGTGGGGTTTGCACCTGGGCAGGTAGGTGGGAACGAATTGGAAATGAAGGAAACACCCAGGGTGGCCCTGTGATCTGGATCTTGAGAAGCTACTCCAGAGAGAGGAGGAGTAGGACCCCCTCAGCCCAGGAAGACTTCTGGCAGATAGACCAAGAGAGGTGTCCAGGAGAGTCTTGGGGCTGCTTGGGGAACTGAAATCCACTCAGAACTCCTCCCAAGGGTGAACTTAGGAAGAGTGGGACAGCACAGCTCTGGACAGACTCACCCCTGAGAAGCTGGAATTCAGACAGCAGTAAAGGGGAGTCGCATTGATTGAGTTCCTTCTCCAGTCAGTTCTGTTTTGATTTTTTTAGTGCTGGGGATTGAACCAAGGTCCTTGGTGCGTGCTAGCCAAGTGCCGTACCCCTGAGCGATACCCCAAGTCCTCCAGACTCGTTAAGTAGGCCCAGGGATATCCAAACTCATATTCCAAGTGCTATACACACTAAGATTTAGTACTCCTACCTGTGTGGTCCCACTTAACCTTCAGGACCACCACTAGGAGCTGCAGAGTGACTTCTCCCAACTCACAGATAGGGAAACTGAGGCCCTGAGAGGAGAAAACCCATCTTAGCTCAGTCACAGACCTAGAAATCTGGGAGAGACAAACCAATCTGTCTAAATCTGCTTCCCTGTGAACCCTTCAGAGGCTAAATCCAGCCGGAAGTTATTTTTCTGTAGCAGGCATTTTTCCCCTCACAAATCAAAACAGAATCTAATCAGCAATCTTTTTTTCCATCTCATCTTCCCCAGAAGGTTCTAAATATATCAGCACAAAATCATCAGAATTCACAACAAAATCACATGCTGTGCCATTGTTCTGACAGCAGCCCACTTGGGTTTACAGCCTTTTTCAGATCAGCAGTACATTCATCCAGGTGCATCCCCTGGCAGAGTGCAGGGAGCCCACTCTGAAGCCAGGGACCCACTGGTGGTTGTGGGTGAGGTGCCGCATCTCCATCAGTCTTCATTCTCTCATCTGTGAGATGGGATCAGAGAAAAGTGCTTGGAAAGCACACTCCAGCGTCTGCTAGGAGCGCTGTTGTTTTTATGACCTATGAAGTAAGGGCCAGCATGGCCATGGTACAGATAGATGTCAAAGCTGAGCCCTAGGGACAAGTTGGGGACATCCTGTGGCCATATCGCTGTCATGTGAATTGGAGGTCAGTTGGTATCCCTATGTCACACTGCCCAGCTGTGTATATTTTCCACTTGCCATGCAAGGAAAGGCAAAAGGGTTAGCCCAGGCTGGGACATTTCTGTGGGTACCTCACGTGGCTTGCTTGGTGCCCAGGGCAAAAGTGAATTCTCCAGTGCCTGCGTTTCTGAGTTAAGACCTGTCTACCTCAACTTACAAGGCAGAGTTGGGTTTCTGCTGTTCTTTTTTTTTGTAGTATTAGGGATTGAACTCAGGGGCACTCGACCACTGAGCAATACCCCTGCCTCCCCCCTTTATTTTTTAAAGACAGGGTCTTGCTAAGTTGCTGAGGCTAGCCTTGAATTTTCTATCCTTCTGCCTCAGCCTCCCAAGTCATTGTGCACCAAATGCTCAGCTCAAGGCACACTTTTTTATTATTATTGATTCAATGTTTTTAATCCTTTGAAAGTCTTTTTCCTATAAAATCTTTACATACTCATTTGTGGTTAAAAGAAAGAGAGAGGGAAATATGAAAAAGGATTTAAATAGAAACAGTGATCCCACTGCTCAGAGATAATGGGTTCTAGTTTTTCCTATGCATACATGCGTGTGTTTGGTGCTAGAGATTGAACCTAGGACTTTGTGCATGATGCTGGATATGTGCTCTTCCATTAGCTACTTCCTTGGTCCCTTTTGTGTATATATATATATGTGTGTGTGTGTGTGTGTGTGTGTGTGTGTGTGTGTGTATGTTCAAAGATAATTGAGCTCACTTTAAATGTACAATGTTATATGTCCTGAATTTTGCATTCAATGCGACTTCATAAGCATTTTCCATGTTAAAATCTTCTAAAACATGCCACCACTAAAAATCTATAGAGGGGCTGGGGTTTGTGGCTCAGCGGTAGAGCGATTGCCTAGCACATGTGAGGCACAGGGTTTAATCCCCAGCACCACATAAAAATAAATAAGTAAAATAAAGATATTGTGTCCATCTACAACTAAAATATTTTTTTTTAAAAAATGTAGCTTTTGTGCATATTATTTATTCAATCTAGTATAGATGAACAATTAGGACAATTGTCATCACACTACAGGTGACCATCTTTAGCCTTTCAGGTTATTCCATGGTCTGGATGCTTGAAACATAACTGCTCCCTCCATGTTAGCCTTTTAAAGATGGACTGTGAAACCCCAAATCTTCCTCTTTTAATTGGCAACTATAAAAATAAGCTGTTTGACAGCCATGGTGGTGTACATCTATCATCATAGCTGCTTAGGAAGCTGAGGCAGGAGGATGGCAAGTTCAAGGCCAGCCTTAGAAACTTAACAAGACCCTGTCTCAAAATAAAAAATAAAAAGGGCTGCGGGTGTAGCTCAGTGGAGAGTGCTCCTGAGTTAAATCCTCAGTACCAAAAAAAAAAAAAAAAAGAAGAAGAAGCAGCAATTAGCTCTAATTCCAAAGTGATTAACACCAATAGCTAATAAATGAAAATATAAATTTGCATCTCTGAGCTACACTTGCCATTTTTATTAGTGGATGTGTTAACAAAGTGCTGAATTTAGCTGGAGGAAAGTTCTACCTATACCTTATTTGAAAGCAGTTTTCCTTTATCTTATTATTTTAGGCGAATTACTTACAGTCCACTCAAATGAGTTGTTTGAGGGCTAAGCCTGTTTTTAATTATTTATTTTTTCCGTCTTTTCTTTCTTGGTGCTAGGGATCAAAGCCAGGGATTTGTGCACGCGAGGCAAGTGCTTTCCCGCTGAGCTACATCTCAGACTCTAAGCCACCTCGTCCTAACCTGGAGCCCTCGCTCTGTCCCTCGTGGCCTTAGACCTGAAAGCAACTCACTCACACAGCTTTATGAAATGGGTTAATATTATTGCAACTCACCTCTGGGAGCTGCTGCAAATATTCAAATGAGGCCACAGAGGTGAACGTGGTCTCAGTGCTCAGAGCACAGACCTGGCTGCCAGCAGAATTCTCCGAGAAACTCACCATTCGGAACATCTCAGCCCTTATGTACCAGCTTTCCCTGCCTGGGCCTCGGCCTGCTAAAGCCAGAGCCTGGTCGCCCCACACTTGTACACTTCAGGGGCTTGAAGGGAAGTAGCCTTGGTTGCCCCTGCAGCCAACCTGGGAAGCCTCCAGCCACAACTGTCTCCCCAAACCTGTGACACTCATCCAGTGAGTTTTCAAAATCTTTTATTTTTATTTTTTAGGAATACTGAGATATTTAAGTTCATAGGGCAGTGATTTGGAGGATGATTCTGGAGGCAGACCCATTCAGGACTTAAAAAAGCCTTCTGTGCTTACCAGGGGACCTTTCAACTCTCTTCCAGTTACAGGATTAGACTCTTGGCCTGAAGGTTCTAGAATCTGAGACAGTCCCGTGTGGGGCTTCATCCCAGCTTCCTCACTTTAGAGAGGGACACTGATGAGGCCCAGAGGCTGCCCAGGCGTATGTGATGGAGGCTCGGCCAGCCTCTGACTTCTTTCTTCCCTGTGCCAAGGAGATCTGGGTGTTCATTCTGGAAATCAAAGACAGCTGGAAAGTGTTTCTCTAAATACCAGACCTGCAAGGTGTCCCCTCCCCTATGATGGGAAAATTTTAAGCTATAATTCAAAGAAGATCAGGCTTGGGGACCGGATGGTAGGGAGGGCTCAGGCAGATGGCGGGGGACAAGGCACCATAGGTTTGCTCTGGGCTGACCCCAGTGGCCTCAGCAGGAAGTCCACCTCATGGAAACTGTAATGAAAGAAACTTCCCCAAACTGACACCCTTGTGGAGGCAGGGCCCGCTAGGTCACGGTCTGCCTGTTCTGAAAGGCTGACTCCAGGGCAGCCTGGTCCGTTGCCAGCCCTCGGAGCAGCTGGGCTTCTGGACGCAGGGGCTGGGCTCCCCACCAGACCTTTGAAAATGGCTTCCTGTCTGCTGCTCCATGTGGCCTGGTCACTGGGGGACCTGGCTATGGCTGGGAAGAACCTTGCTCCTTGACTCTGAGAGCCAGGCTCCCTGCCCCTGCTGCTACTGGCCAGGCTCCTGGGCCCCAGGTGGTCCCCGTCCTCACCTGCAGAACTCGTTCTTGCTGAAAGCCTAGGTGAGCCACGCACTTGGTTCTGTAACCGAATATTTATCCCCGATTAGGGCTTTGTTTTTTTGGCTGTGGAAACCCTGGGAACTCCTGGGCCCGGCAGCTCAGTTCTCTCCACCCCCCCACCCCCAGGCTTTTCTGGATCCAGTGCTTCCTCCTTGGTCTCCTCTGCTGCTCTCTGGGGGGAGACGCCCCTTTTTCTACTGCTTTCCTTCTCTCTGTGCCTCACATGATGATGCTAGGAAATAAGGCCGGCCAGTGGGAAGCGCCCACCCGGCTCGCAGCTCCATCTTCCAGCCTTTGGCTCTGGACGTTGGCCAATGGACACTTTCCAGTGATGTTCCCCAAGATGGATTGGGCTGCTTGCCACTAATCCTCTGCCCTCTAACTGGCCACAGCCCAGTCTCCCATGATTGACAGGCCCTCGTTTCTAAAAGGAAAACGAGAAATCGCTCACCTCTCCCCTTGCTGTGACATCATCCCCTGGGATGGTCCCCAGGGTCCTATGCAGGGGGCAGGGCAGATGCAGTGGGGACTCAAAGAAAAGGGACTTGGCTGAGCAGGTGGCCGGAGGGAGCAGAGTGGTACCTGGTCCAGCCTCTGCCCTGTCCATTGCACCAGGAATTGGCCAGTGCTGCCAGGTGACTTTCCCTGCCCCGGGGAGCTGCCTCTGGATCCGCTCTGCCCTTCGAGATGAGGCCTGAGAAGAAACCAGGAGGCCTTGGCCCGGCAGCACAAGTCGAGCCAGAAACATGCCACGGGTTAAGAATCTCTTTTCAAATTCTGTTTGTGGATCTTGCCTGGAACTATGAGTTTTTAATTCAATTCTGGCCTAATTCTAATTTAATTTCCAGTGGACACCATCTGTTTAGATTCAACACTTTGCTTGACATCGAACAATGACGTCCAGCTTGACTAGGCTCCTCTGGCAGGTGGCACGGCCGCCTTAGGACGGAGCGCCAGTCCTGGAGAGATGGGGTGCCTCATTGTCCTCTCTCCTTATTCTTCCCCTCCGCCCCCCTTCTATGCTTCTTCTAGAGCTAACACTAGTGTGTATGTGTATATGTGTGAGCACCGTTGGCTTTCACCTTAATACAAGGCTTTTTTTTTTTTTTTTGGTACTGGGTATCAAAACCAGGGTTGCTTTGCCACTGAGCTACCTTCCAGTCTTTTAAAATTTATTTGAAACAGAGTCTTGCTAAGTTGCCCAGGCTGGCCTTGAACTTCCTGTCCTCCTTCCTCAACCTCCCACTTGCTGGGATTAAAGGTGTGTGCCACCGTGCCCAGCTTAATATAAAGTTTAACGAATTCAAAGTAACATGGTCAGAAATCTTTGCTCGCCCCACCCCATTTTTTTTTCTTTCTTTTATTTTTCTGCAGTGCTGGGGATAGAACCGAGGGCCTTACACATGCTGGGCAAGTGCTCCACCATCGAGCCACATCCCCGGCCCTTTTTGTTTTTGAGACAGGATCTCACTAAATTGCTGAGACTGGCCTTGAACTTGCGATCCTCCTGCCTCAGCCTCCCCCATCACTGGGATTACAGGCTGCACCACCGCACCCAGCCTGCATCTCCCCGTTTTAAAAAAGCATTTTGTGGGGTCCTAGCAGGCAGCAACTCCTTCCCTCTGCTGACCCACCAGCCGTGTCAGAGCCTCCCAGATGTCCATGAAAGTGTCATCGGTTCTCAAGTTCCTTTCCCAGTTTTAGGACACAATTTTTCTTCCACAGAAAGTTCTTATGTTCCCCTCTCTCTGGTGCAGCAGTTCCCAGTACTCTCCATCCTCTCTGAGGATGGCCACAGTGCCCTTCCCTCAAGGGCCCATGTCAGATCCCTAAGTGGTGGCATGGGACATTGTCAGGGCCCTCTCCTGGCTCTAGAGAGCCCCTCCTTGTGCCACTTGGATTCTGGGTCTCCTTGAAACCCCCGGCAGGCTGCCATGGCCTCCTTAATGTCTCCCTATCCCCCTTCCCCTCCTTGCCAGGCCTCACTCCTCTCTCCCAGCCCTTCCCAAAGGGCAAATGGCCCCAGGAGGCAGTCCGCCTTCTTTAGCTTACAGCGCCCTATGGGATCCAGGCCTCGCACCCCTCACCAACACCTACTTATTCTTTAAGACCCAGCCCAGACATCACCCCCTCCAGGAAGCCTTTCCAGACTGAAACCCTGCCCACCCCAAACTTTTCTTGGTCTGCCTGCCTGCTGCACAAGAGCAGTGGAAAGCAAAACAGTCCACCTTCCCGTCAGCGTTTCTAGTGTGGCCTGAGTTGGCACCCAGCTATTTGTACAGGGAGGTCATGACACTGCGCCAACCCCCACCCTCAGGAGACCCTTCCTGTCCTGTGGCCCGGGCTGTTGCAGGAAGTACCTCTAAGAACAGTGGGGAACCCAGGGCAGGCTTTGGGTGTGCGTGGCCTGGGCTGAGAGCTGTCGTCTGCTCTGTCCCTGGAGCTGGAGGGCCCACCACGCCCTCTGCTTCCCCCCATTGTGCCTCCTTTCCTGTTGAGCCAGGAGGCAGGGGACATTTTCCCTCCCTTTGAGGACCTGCCTGCACGGAGCTGTTTCTCCCTGTGTTTTCTGCAGCATCTCCCGAGACCCCCCCCCCCCCCGCCGCTGGCCCTCCCTCTAGGGGGCTCTGGAATCTGCAGACTCCACCCCTTGAGCTGCGTGCTGGGGAGGTGGGATCGCACCCGCTCCCCCTCCGCTCCCTCAAATGTAAAAAGAGGACTAATCAGGTTGCTCTTGAGGGGCTGGGAGGGCTCTCTGAGCTAAGAACGTCCCTGCTCTGGGAAGCCTGAGCCATGGTCAGCCTTGTCCCCAGCTCTGTGGACATGGGGGCTCTGAGGAGAGCCCAGCTGGATGCCTGCAAGTCCAAACATCCTGTTCTTTCTTGAACTCCCTCCTGGAGCCACAGGTTTTTTTCATCTACTCCTATTGGGTAGCACAGAACACACAAGCCTGGCTGGCTTGAGCTGCCAGCTCTCTGATGGGTGGAAGCAAGTCAAGCTACTGAGCAGGGTGGCGGCTCCTTTCCTGGATTAGGGCTGACTCTGTGGGAACTGGACCACCCCTGAGTTAGGAGGGCAGCCCTGATGCCTCCCCAGGGCCCGGGCCTGCCGTGGAGCCCCTTCCTCCTGGGCAGGGGGCACCCTGGGCACCTGTCCTCCCCACCCCTCCTGCCTCCTCCCCTGCAGGTGAACTTCCGCAGCCCCCGGAGTGGCCAGAGGTGCTGGGCAGCTTGGACCGAGGTGGAGAAGCGGCTGGTGGTGCTGGTGGTACTTCTGGTGGCAGGACTGGTGGCCTGTCTGGAAGCTCTGGGCATCCAGATCCAGACAAGTAGGTGCCTCTGTGTCTCGTGGTGGGCTCGTCTCCCTCCTGCCCTCCGCCCTGTCGAGCTGTGCAAGGGCAGCTTCCTGCTCAAGCTGGACTGGCTTCCAAGGCTGAGCAGGGGCTGGGCCTGGTGGGCTCAGGGAGCTGAGGATAGACCGAGCCCAGGGAGGTGGGTGGCATGGATGGTATGAAAGTCTTGGAACCAGAAGGACTGGCACATTCTCAACTGCGTGACCTGGACAGGCCACGTCACTTCCCAGAGCCTTCGTCTTCTCTATTTTAAATGGGTAAGCAGTGCCCAATTTGGAGATGGCTCTGAGGATGTACCTGGTGCCTGAGAGGACTTCCTCAGCTCAGTTCTGGGCACTGCTGTTGTTAGGACGTGGGACGGTTAGACAGGCTGCCACTGCCTGCTGTCCTCAGTCCCAACAGACTAGCAACAAAGGCTTCTGTTTACTGTACACCACCCGTGGGCCAAACGCCTGTCATTTAAGGCTGTCGCCTCCTGTCCTCCTCGGAGCACCCCTGCAAGGCGTGGTTGCTTTGGGTCCTTTTCCATATGAGGAAATGGGCATAGACCAAGCTTACACAGCCAGTGGGGGTCTAGTGGCAGATTGAGTGGAGAAGTTTGCACAGGCTGCGGGCTCCTGAGGGCTCTGAGGCCCAGGCCCTGCCCACCTGCTTTGTAATCAGAAATCACTCCGGAGCACACCAGGACCCAAGAGGAGCTCAGCTCTGTGACTCAAGGCCTTCGCACCGCTCTGTAAGTGGGTGTGTCTGTTCCATCCCACATGGTGATGCCATGGGGCCTCTCAGGTCCTGCAGTCAGGGGTCCGAGGCTGGATCTCATGTCCAGCTGCATAGATCCAGTCAGTGCCTCATTGCTCAGCCCTTATGCAACCCAACAGGGAAGATTCGGGTTATAACCAAAGCCAGGGTCCCACTCTCCTGTACCCCCACATCCTGCTTTCTGCTGGTCCACCTGGTGAGCACCCCCAGGGGTTCCATCCACCAACTTGGTCACTCACTCCACCAGAGAGCTCATGGCTGTGTTGAGCCTTTGCCACTGTGAAGTTGCTGACCTGTGAGGGTAGCCATGTTGGGCTTGGGTGGGGAGGGCCCTTGGGGGCCTGAGGAGAGGGCAGAGACTTCATCTGAGTCACCCCTGCATCCCTCTTGTATGGGACCCATATCATTCATTCATTCCATAAACATGACAGGTGCTTAATCTGTGTACAGGCACTGAGCTAAGGACCTGTGTAATACTTAAGAAATAATCACTTGATTATTTAACTCTTTAATGGTTTATGGGCTTTTTACCAAATGTGCTTGGCCCAGCAGGTGCTTAATGCCTATTTGATTCATTACTTACTAATCTCCAGACTTTTAACCATATGTGCCTGGCATCGTGCCTGCATATCTTAACTGTGCAAGCAGTAAATTGAATAGACGAAATTTTCTTAGAGATCCTGCACCTACTGGAAGAAAAAGTAGGCCCAAATCTCCATCATGTTGGCCTAGGAACTGGAAGTTGGAGTGAACCACAGAGTAGGAGGATTAAGCTGGGGACAGCCTTTCTCTGCCGAGTGTGCGTGTGTACCTGACTGTGCAGGTGTGAGTTGCGAGTGTGTGCATGCACCTCTCTGTCAACAGGGCACAAGCAGATCTTCCTCACCCTGAAGCTGCCACCTTACCTTATCCTCATCGAAGTCAGTCCAGAACAACTGGCCAATCATTGTGGAGGTGGCCAGCTTCGTTGCTCAGCTCATGGCCCAGGACACGGGGAGTGGGCAGATTCAGCAGCCAGTGTTGCCTTCGACCATCCCTAGGAGTTCCTGCCCAGGAAGTTTCTTCACTGGAAACCAAAAGGGAACCCCCAGGGTCAGCTCCTAGCAATCAAACCCAAAACACTTCTGCCAAGTGGGGCCCACACGGAAGTATCCTGCTTCAGCCTTGAATTCCTGGCTCTCAGGGCCTCAGATTTTCCCTGGCCTGGACCCGGGAGAGGAATGAGCCCGGCAGAGGATCAGTGACCCTGGGCCACCTGAGAAAGCAGTGGCCACCTCAGATGTTGACAGTAACCTCGTTACACAGCAGTAGGTGCTGACATTGGCCATGAATGCGCAAACATCAGGCCAGTCAAGGCAGATCCTCTGGTGAATCTACAAGACCTGTCAGTGAGTGATGTCTGGCCAGTGAAGTGCATTCCCGTCCACCCTCCTGCTATGCCCTCCCTCCCAGAAACTCTCAGGTGCTTTGCAAACAGCAGTCGCCAAACAAACAATAAGTTCTCCCAGGAAATATTTCAAAGCGTCTTTGATGGCACTATCCAGATGAATGCTTTCGACGTGGGTCTGGTTCCTGCTTCTCAGCTGACCACACATCCTAAAGGGAAGAAATATGAGCCCTGCTGCAGGTGGTGACAGGTGCTGGGCAAGGCACTTTCATTCAGTCACTTGTTCGTTCCACAGACGTGTATTGAAGAGCTGCCGGATGACAAGCACAGTGACAAGAAGAGGACATAGAGGAGCAGGGGAGATGGCAGACCCACCCTGAAGCTCATATTCTAGTGCAGGAGGTGGACAGGGAGATACGGTCGTGACCCAGTGCAGCCCACACTGAGATGGCAAACACCCAGGCAGCAAGGGACCCAGAGGGGAAGAGAGTCTGGAAAGGTTTCCCTAAGGAACGGAAGCCT
Source organism: Callospermophilus lateralis (assembly GCF_048772815.1). NCBI lineage: Eukaryota > Metazoa > Chordata > Mammalia > Rodentia > Sciuridae > Callospermophilus > Callospermophilus lateralis. The sequence goes on from NW_027513138.1 coordinate 1,786,885, forward strand.
TGGATGAGCAGGGTGGGAAACCATTAATTAACTAACCAAATTTACATTAAGCACCTGCTTGGCCAAGACTATTTGTTTAAAGATCGTCAACCCTAGAATAGTTAGATAACCCAACAGTCACTCCCCGGACCCAGCCAGGAACCCAGGGCAGTGTCTGCAGAGGAGGCGCCCGCTGAAGATGCCACCTGCAGGACCGACTCTAGGTGCTGGTTTCTGCTTTTGTCTTCAACCCTGAGCCCCTCAGCACTCTGCCTTCTGGGTCTTTCCACCAGCCAGGATCATACCAAGCTTTACTTCCTGTAGTTTGGTTGTAACAACAATAGGTATTCTTTTTCTTTCCCAAATATGAAGTTTTATCATAATAGTGAATAGGCCTTGTCAAGCCACACACAAGTTCTCCTCCGCCTTCCCCCATAAAGAGTCCTGTCGTCGCTGTGGCTGGGGACCGGGACATGCAACTCTGAAACTCTTGAGGAGCTCATGCGGAAATATTGAAAATGGTAGCTTCAGTTCTGCCGTAGAAGAGATGCTCTGGGTTCGCGCACAGTAGCTCTGTCATTTTAAATTACTGCCTAATCTCAAAATTAAGTCACCCTGATTTTCTTGCTGTTGTGTGACTCCTCTGAGCCCTTCATCCACCTGAAGGACTTGGTGTTTGTCAGCTGAGGGGGATAAGACCCTGGGGGACCTGTTCAAGACCCCCAGCCCTGCTGGTATTGTTTCTGAGTGAGCTGAAGGCTGTGTCTTTCCTCCTCTCTAGAGATTAGTCTGGAACCTCAGACCTGTCTGATGTACCCTGTGTGATGGGATCATGGGAGGTCTTCCTGTCGTCACAGTGAAATGGACCCTGGAAAAACTGAGGCTCAGAGGTTTTGTTTTTGGTTTTCTTTGGCAGTGCTGGGGGTTGAACCCAGGGCCTTCGGTGGCAGAGTGCATACTGCCGAGCTGCGCCCCCAATCCAGGCTCTTAAAGGAGGTCTCTGCACCAGACCGCACAGGCAGAAGCAGAAAGTTGAGATTTGAACCCAGATCTACCAGTCTCCAAATCTACCCAGCCTCACTGCCTCCCTGTGTGGTGAAGGAAACAATCCTGCCCGTCAGGCCACTCCAGCCCCTGCTGTGGCCACCAAAGAGGAGACAGACAGCAGGAAAACACGACCTTGGGGCTGCTGGGCCAGGACAGGGCAGCATTGGCTCTCAGCTCTCCCGTGTGGCTGGATGAACTTGATCTGGTCCCTCTCTCAGAGCCTCAATTTCCTCAGGGATATTCCACCCATATCTGACGCTGGAGCGAGGGTTGGAAGACCGTGAACGTGGGTGGTGGTCCTGGTGCCCAGCCTGTTCAGGAAGCAGTCCCCCCTGTGGCCTGGGTGGCTCCTGTGGGCAGGCCATGAGGTGGGCAGGTTCATTCGTCCTGTGGCCTCAAGGAGCCTCTGGGGACCTGCCAGGTTGGTCCCTTGCGAGAGCTCATCAGACAGCTTTGAGGCAGGGTCCGGCCTTTGCTCACGCCTTTGGCAAACCAGCCTCTCAGGTTGTTTCTGTTTATTTATTTATTGTTTTAGTTTAGGGTTGTTCAGCCACTGCCCCCCACCCTCAATTGGGACAACCAGCTCTCCTGCCTGGTGAGGGAATGGCTTCTCCCAGTCCTTTCCCTGTCCCTGAGTCCTGGTACCATATGTCCACATCACCCAGTTGGCTCCTAGTCAAGGTTCAGTTTAGTTTTGTAAATAAGTGGCAGTTTCTCCTGGTGTTTTGACTTTGCTTATGTAACACGTGTGTCCCCAGCAGAAGGGTCGGCTCCTGAAGGGAAGGACAGCCTCCTGTCTCCCCGCCTCACACACACTCTGAACTCCGCAGAGGGCCCCAGTATTGATTTTGTGGAGTAGATGAGTGCGTGAGTGAGTGGATAAGTGTGTTGAGCATAGGGGAATAATAAGAAGTCAGAGAATCTTTGTGGAGGGAAGGGTTGATTAAGAGAAAACCACCCCTGGGTGTGCTGGTGCCCGCCTGTAATCCCAGATTACGTCGGAGGCTGAGGTAAAAGGATAGGACATTTGAAGTCACCCTCATTTTAGCAAAACTGTCTCAAAGTAAAAAAGGCTGGGGATGTAGCCCCGGGGTGATGAGCCCCTGGATTCAATCCCTAGAAGGAAAAAAAAGCACCTTGGCTCCAGGTACTTTTAAGCCACAGAAGGGACTTTAGGCAACGGGCAGAAGTCTTTTTTTTACAAAGCAGAAGATCATGAAGCTACTAGAACCCTTTCTTGTTTGGGGTCTAGTGACCATCCAGTTCCAAGTCTGTTCGGTCAGGGCAAGGGTGGAGCTCGTGTGCTGGGGCCCTAGGCCACCTGCACTGCCCTCCCCAACCCTCTTCCCTGCCCATCACTGACTTTTTTCTCTTACCCCTCCAGGAACACCCCCAGTGTGCCTGAGCGAGGCCTGCGTCTTGGTGACCAGCTCCATCTTGAACTCCATGGACCCCACAGTGGACCCCTGCCAGGACTTCTTCAGCTATGCCTGTGGGGGCTGGATCAAGGCCAACCCTGTGCCTGATGGCCACTCACGCTGGGGGACCTTCAGCAACCTCTGGGAACACAATCAAGCCATCATCAAGTACCTGCTGGGTAAGCACCAATGGGGACACTAAGGAATGGGCTGCAGGGGGAGCCACCTACTGCACCTGCCAGCTAGGCCTGGTCAGAGGAGGGGCATTGCTCTGTCACTTGCCCCCACCCCCAGGCAGAGCGGGGTGCTTCTATGTGTTCCAGAGCCTCTGCAGTGTTAAAGCACTTTTGTGTACTGTATTCCTTCCTTCGCACATCTATGTCCCCGCTAGACCGTAAGCTCTTTGGGGATAGAGAGCAGGTCTTAATTTTGTGCCCAGAGTGCTGAGAATGTTCTGGAAGGAGTATCATAGGAGAGGCTCTGGGTAAAAAAAAATAGTCTGAGAAAGGATGGAAGCAAGTGGGGTTTTAGCTGGGTCCCATGCCGAAGCCTCCTGGGGTTGAAGACATTGTTGTCTGGTCCCAGAGTCCCCACAGTACCTGGCACAGAGCAACCCTTTGATCTGCGTCCCGTGGATGGATGGATGGATGGATGGGTTGATAGAGCCCCACGAGAAAGGTGCCTGTGGAGGAGGTGGGTTTGGAGAGATCTTGGGAGAAAGCAAAGGAAGAGGTTTAAGGTCAGAGAACAACTAATCTGAGAGAAGGACAAGTGGCCAGATGGACGCAGGGGCCAAGAATCTGGCATGGTCTGGAGTGGAGCTCTGAGACAGACATGCAGGCCCAGAAGCCCCAGCACATAGTAGGTCCTGGGGACCTGAGTACTCAAACTCACCAGGTATAGATCGGGACCTTCTGTGCTGTGCTCACACAGGAGGGTGGCCTTCAGCAGGCGGCTCTGGACCAGGGGCTAAGGAGAGGGAGGATGGGAAGGGAGTCTCTGGGTGGGTGGGTGGGTAGGGGTCTGAGAACCAAAGAGGATGAGGTGCTGCTGGCCTGAGCTGGGAAGGGACGGGGAAAACAGCCCTTGGAGTCATCTGCAGGTCTGTTGACTGCACCTGGCCCCCCGAGGAGGAAGCGGAAAGTCAATTCACAGTGAATGAGGCCTTTCAGGCTTCACTCAACCCCAGTGTTTCTCACAAGGAAGGTCAGATGGGATCTGAAAGCGAAGACATGGCTCTGTCCCAGCACCAGGCAGGGGAATTCCTGCCCCGTGTTGGCTGGCAGGGATGCCAACTGTCCTGCTGGGTGGGCCTGGGCTGCCATGCCAGGGACAGGTCCTCAGGCCCAATCAGCAGATGGGCAGAGACAGGGCATGCCCTCCTGATCTGCACCCTGCTAGGATGGGGGCACTCATACCTACTGGGGCTGGCTGCTCCTGCCTGACAGCAGCTGCCCTGATGGATTCACAGTGGGGAGCACCGAGGCTCCAAAAGAAACTTGCCTGGGGATCCCCAGCAGGTAAATGGGGGCTTATTCAATATCTGCTCTTATCCTTCTAGAAAATTCCACAGCCAGCTCGAGTGAGACAGAGAGGAAGGCCCAAGTATACTACCGTGCATGTATGGATGAAACCAGGATCGAGGAGCTCAGGGCCAAGCCCCTGATGGAGCTGATTGAGAAGGTGAGTCCCTGGGACACACTCTCTCCTCCTCCTCCTGCCGTGCCTCCTGCCAGCCCCTCTGGCTGCATCTCTCAGGCCCACTGGTGCTCAGCCACCCCCACACCTCCAGCCTCCACACCCAGCTGGAACATGCAGCCTGTCTGTCTGCCACTGCGTGTACATGCACGTCTGTGCGTGGGGGGACTGTCTGTTGTAATGTGTGGGGTTGTGTGTCAGCATCTGTTGAGGACATCTAAGTGTCTCAGTGCATCTGCGTGGGTCTTGGGGACAGTATTCACTGGGAATCTCTTCCTCTGGATTGCCACTTCATTTTTTTCAGGAGGTGGGTGTGAGTGTGCAAGAGGTGTGTGTTGTTCCAGAGAAACCCACAGGGAGTCTTAGGCCAGCAACAGAGCTAGACCTGCTGGCTGGAGGCCTCACCTTGCTCCTGAGCCCAGGAGAAATCTTCCCTCCGGGCCAGGCTGCCTGGCACAGATGGAGATGGCTGTGTCTTTTCTGGCCACCCCTTGCTTGCTCAAGGACTTGCCATCCTATCTCAGTTCGGGGAAGGTATTGCTGCAGGCATGGGGACTCTCCCAGTCCCTCCTCTCTGGCACAGGCCCCATGTGCCAGTGTGTGCCAATCCTGGAGGACCAAAGAGATTTTTTTTTAAATTCCAACTTGGAGAGAGACCAAGGTAGACCATAGCTTATCAGCCTTTTTAAAAATACAGAGCCTTATTTCCCGAAGTCACAATTGGATTTATGTCTTAATAGTAATCACGTTTGTGTGATTGATTGTCCAACAAATGAACAGCACATGGGGCAAAGTCTCTGGGATTCACAGCTCAGTTGTCAAGGATGAGTCTTTGCTCCCTCTGTGGGTCTCCAGGTCACAGGTCAGAAGCCCTTTAATTTGCCCTGGACGCTCCCAGAGGTTAGATGACTGCTCCAGGGTCACAGAGCAAGTCAGCTGCGGGACCAGAATTTGCATACAGTCTCCTTACCACCTTCCCCTCCCTATTCTGCTCTGCCTTCTCCCAGCTCGGAGGCTGGAATATCACAAGTCCCTGGGCCAAGGACAACTTCCAGGACACCCTGCAGGTGGTCACTGCCCACTACCGAACCTCACCCTTCTTCTCTGTCTACATCAGTGCAGACTCTAAGAACTCCAACAGCAATGTGATCCAGGTGAGCAGGCCTGGGCCAAGGAAAGGGTGTGGCCTCCTGGGGTGGAGGGAGATCTGCCCTGGGCCGAGGCAGCAGGCTCTGGTTTCTAAGCCGGGGTTATTTCTGGCAGCCCCAAACAGTGAGATTTTTACAGGCAAGAGACTATGAGAGGGCAGACTACCCATCTTGGTGGGCAGCTCATCGTGGGCCTCAGAAGTGACGAGTGATATCAACTTCTGTGCACAGCTGTAGCCACCTCTTTGTCCCCTCCCTTAGCCTCTGGCTCTGTGGTGCTGCTTGGAATGCTTTTGGTCCATCTCTCCCACCAGAGCCTGCCCAAGGCTGAGGATCAGCACACCCAGGAGAGCCCCCAGATTAGGGGTCATAAAGGCTTAGTTCTCAGCCCCCAACTGTGCCACACACTCATTGTGTGACCTTAGCAAGAGGCTCAACCTCACTGAGCTACACTTCCCTTGTCACCCTAATGTACTATATAATAGCAGCTAGCCAAGGTGCGTCAAGGTATAGCCAGAAGGTTCCAATGGTAGCCATCAGGAATTGACCCTCCTCTGCTGCCCCACTCTCAGGAAACCCTGTACTGACACCGTCCTCTTGAATCCTCATTCCAGCTCCGAAGGTTAGGTATTATCTCCCTAACTTTCTGGGCAAGGAACCTGGGGATCAGAAAGGTTAAGTAACTTGGGTTAAGGTTAAGTCACCTGTGTTGGCTCCTCGCCACTTGGGAAGGGTTTAGAGAAGTAGGGTGCATTGCTGAAGCCAAGGGGTGTTTAAAGAGGAAGGAGGCTCTGTCCAGCCCTCAGAAGGGCCCAGGTCCCTGCAGCTGACCCCACAGGTGGGCAGGAACGTGTCTGTCTTATCACTGAGTGATCCCATCTGTGACTTCGGCTACCAGCTTGTGCTTCTGCTGGAACATGAGCTGGTCCTCGGTGCCTGGTGTGAGAAGTCCTGGGGCAAGCAGAGGCCGCAGGAGACACACAAGCCTGCAGCAGGGCCTTCCTCTCACTCTGCCTCCCTCTTTAGGTGGACCAGTCTGGCCTGGGCCTGCCCTCCAGAGATTACTGCCTGAACAAGACTGAAAACAGAGAAGGTGAGTGCGTCTTTGCGGTGGTTCTCCAATCGTTTCCTCCACAGCATACCTGGGCAGGTCTTAGAAGCTGGGGGAACACAGGGGTATCACTTTCCTGATGGGCAACAGGCAGCCCAGGCAGGGGAGGGATGCCCCCAGGCTTGCTAGTTCATATGCAGGCACTGTGGGCACAAAGGGCAGGGGTTAGGTGTCATTTGTCCCCATTGTAGAGAGCTGGCAGTAGCAGCCCCCACCATTTGAGGGTCTCAGACCTTTTATATACCTCACCTCTAACCCTCCCAATCACCCCAAAGTCACTCAGCTTCTCTGAACATCATTTTCTTCATCTGTCAAATGGATATTCATTTTACCTTGCCCTATACAGAGGAAGAAATAAGTCTCAGACACAGAAGTGACCTCTTCAAGGTCACACAGCCAGTAAGTGGGGAGATCCAGAGCCACAACCAGATCACCTCCAACCGCTCACAGCTCTCCCTTCCCCTGCCCGGCCCACTGAGGCTCACTCACCTGTCCACGGGGCTTGAGGTCCAGTAGGAGAGGGAGACATTACTTAACGGACCACCCAACTAGATGCCAACTGTATACATTGTGATCAGGGCAGAGGGAGCCGAGAAAGGACTTGATTCAGCTCTAGGGACGTGGTGGCAGAGGGTGGTTCAGAAAAGGTGCATTTCCAGAACAGGAAGATGGCTGAGGACGAGTCCTGAAGGCAGGGCCAGAGCAGCAGGGGCCAGCCTCAGGGACCTGTGTGTGTGCAGAGGCGGTGGGCTTTACCAGGAGCGCCATGGACACCAGTGAAGACACACAGCGCCAGAATCCTCCCCAGAGCTATTTTCCAGCATGTTTCCTGGGCCCCATGCACAGGGCCGCAGCTGGCCGGCCTCACCTGGCCCACTGGGTGGCAGGTGACAGCCACTGACAGTTTGGGGGTGCTGGGCCCTACAGGTGCTGACTGGATACCTGAACTACATGGTCCAGCTGGGGAAGCTGCTGGGCGGCGGGGATGAGGACACCATCCGGCCCCAGATGCAGCAGATCCTGGACTTTGAGACGGCGCTGGCCAATATCACCATTCCCCAGGAGAAGCGTCGGGACGAGGAGCTCATTTACCACAAAGTGACGGCCGCCGAGCTGCAGGTACCCTGTGCATTGGCTACTGCAGGTGCAGGACCACTGGAGTCGGACAGGGCTCTTGGGGGGAGGGGTCATACCAACTTCATCATGACCATAAAGCCACCCTTGGGAGGAGGTGTTTATGCCCAGGTTACAGATAAACTGGGGCTCAGACAAGTAAGATTACCTGCTAGTGACCACAGAGTGCAAAGGGACTCCAGAGCCAGGCTTCTTCCCTCGCTGGGCTGCTTCGTGTGACAGCGTTTCCCTAGCAGCTCCATGGTTGTGACGTAAGGCTCACACGGACAGGGGCATTCCCAGTCATCCAGCACGGAGCACTAAGTAAAGGTGGGGTGTGGATTCCTACGTTGCTTCTCCCTTTGCTGAACAGGAGATGGAGAGACATGGTCAGGCCCCGGAGGCTCCTGAGGGCAGGGGTGCTGGCCCTTGGACTCAGGCTTGGCTCAGCTCTTGACCATGTACCTAGGCAATATCCAGAAGTGTAACGGGGAGTCAGACCTGCACTTTCTGTGAAACTGTGTGACTCACCAGAGACCTGCTGTCCCCTCTGAAGGTCAGCCTTGCGGAGGCTGCCCCCTGGTGGCTGCTCAGGCCTCCAGGGCCTGGGGTGGACTTTCTACTGCTTCCTTCTTTCTGGCCCGTGTGCTGTTGCTGACCCGCTTGTCCTGGGCCCTGTTGGTCTCCGAGGAATGAGCAGAGTGGTCCCATGTATCTCCCAGTTCTTTGCCCTCAGGCAGGAGCACCTGGTGGCCCTTGCTGTTCTGCTGGGGCGGACCCTGTGCCTGCAGTGGGTTCCACTGGCCAGTCTTATCCCGGCTCCTCACCCATCCATTCCTTCTTCCTTCGAGGAGGAAGTTCCTGCCCTTTTTTCCTCCTCCATCTGACAGATGTATCAGGAGCCACCTTGGGCCCTGCTTTCCTGTGCTTCTGGTCTAGTGGGGACACTAAGAAACAATCCCAGTCTCCCTGCCTAGTGCTGTGGGCGAGAGAAGCAGGGCGCTGAGGCCCGGTGGGGAGGGGCTGGGGAAGCTGAGTGTACACCTGCCCCGCGGGGACCTTGGTGTGTGCAGGGCCTCGTAGGCTTCATTCCAGAAGTCATGCTTCCACTGGGTTTCCTGGGTGAAGTGTGTGTCCCTCTGGCCCCAGACAAAGGACTACAACCAGCCCTGCTCCACCCTGGCCTAGTGGACAGCAGTTTGGAAGTGTTGAGTCCCAGGGCTGACCGGATACCTGAACTACATGGTCCAGCGGGGAGGCTGCTGGGCCCCGGGGGTGAGGGCGCCACCTGGCCCCAGATGCAGCAGATCCTGGGCTTTCCCCACCTTATGCTTCACCCTGTGCCAGGATCCGCCACCTCAGTTCATGAAGCTCTCGTGAGCCCTGTAACTGGTGACATTCAGGAAACTAACCCACTTTCCCAGGTCTTTGCCCCAGGCCATGCAGTCAGGTGACCCTGATTGTTGGACCCAGTTTGAAGGTCTCATCACACACCTCTGAATTCTGTGGCCACAGAAATGTAGAGATTGGCCTGAGAGTCTCCTGCTAGGGAGACGGGAGGCTCTGGGCCACAGCGGAGGCCAGGCAGAGAGGCCTACGGCAGTCAGCTCTGGGGGCAGGGTCGCTGACCCCATCTTAGGGAAAGGATAGACAGTGCCCAGAGCTGGTTCCTGCTGGGGACTCTGATCTAGGCCTCCTAATGCCCAGCTCATGTCACCAGCTCATGTCACAGCTGGGCGACAGGGCTGTACTGGCGCTTGCTGGCTCAGGGCCCACTGTGCGCTTCTCTTCCCAGCCCTGTGGGGGTTTGCCATCGGTGTTGGTGGGAACATTCACCCAGGGATGACGCCAATCAGCCCCCTACTGAGACCTGGTCGATGACTTGTACCAGCACAATACCGCCTTTGGGAGCTGCCCCCGCTCCATCCCCAGCCTCATTTGTCCTTTGAGATCTTTGTTCCCCAATAGATAAGATGTCCACTTAAACCCAGGAGCAGGGGCTGGGGTTGTGGCTCAGTGGTGGAGCGCTTGCCTTGCACGTGTGAGGCACTGGGTTCAAGTCTCAGCACCACATATAAATAGATGAAGGTATTATGTCCATCTACAACCAAAAAAAATTAAAAAATAAAAATAAATAAACCTTGTCATGTATGTAAGAAATAATAATAAATAAAAATAAATAAACAAACAAACTCAGGAACAATGGCCTTGGGGTGGAGCCCAGTGGTAAAGCCTGTGCTTACCTGCTCAAGGCCCTGAGATCAATCCCCAGCACCCCGCCAAATACACCCACAGTAAGCCATATAACCTCAGGAAAGTCACCTTCCCTGATCAGCAAACTCAGCCTCTGTGAATTGGGGGTCTTGTAGCTGACTGCCTGTCCCAGCAGGCGGGGTGGATCTTAGGTGGCTTTATGGGTACGGTTTTCCTGTATGAAGGGAATGCATTTCTCACTTCCCGTTTTTGTCTTACATTTCACCCTTTCAAGAGAATAGAGAATGGGGTTTGAAATCTGCCAGGCCCAGGGCCACTTTTGGAGGGTCTTAAGCAATGATCGTAATTTCTGGGATTGCTAGCTAAGTCAGGTGCCCATCCAAGTGACTGACATATAGAGGCGTCTTTGCTAAAAGACGAGATATGCAGCCCAAAGCCTCGTGTTCTGTAAAACTGCACACTAAAAATAACTGAGCGTGTGGGGAATACAGGGCCAGAGCAGACACATTGTGCAGCTCTGCTTGAGGAGGTGACACCAAGGGACACACGCCAGCATTGAAGCCCGAATCCTATGTGTTTGCACTTAAGTTGGGCCACTTGGGCCAGCGTCGGACTCACAGAGACAGGTGGGGGTAGGAAGTGGAAAGCACAGAGTTAAAGTCTTGCAAAAGTCATCTGCAGCTAGGTGAGCCACATCCCCAGGCCTTTTTATTTTTCATTTTGAGACAGGGTCCCACTAGGTTGCTGAGGCTGGCCTTGAATTCGAGATCCTCCTGCTTCATCCTCATAGGTTTCTGGGATTATAAATGTGCAGCATATTTTACCACAATTTATTTTTAAAATGTTGTAGGACTTTATAACAAAAATCTGCAATCTCAAGAGGGATAGCTCGCATGGCTGGAGGCTGCTGCTGCAGGAGATGCTGGCCGTGACATGGAGGTGTTGGGGGAGACACCTCTGCGCAGGGCACCTTGGGGTGCCAAAGGGAAAGCGAGATCTGTTGGGAGCTGACAGTTATGAAAAGCCAAGTCTCTCTTTGGAAAGCCCTTGGGTACAGGGTCTTTTTTGGGTCACCTTAAAACAGAGCTGCTGGGGCTGAGGTTGTGGTTCAGTGGTGGAGCGCTCTCCTAACGTGGATGAGGCACTGGGTTCAATCCTCAGCACCACATAAAGATACATAAATAAAAACAAAGGCATCCTGTCCACCCACAACTCAAAAAATACTTAAAAAAAAAAAAAAAACCAGAGCCGGCGCATGCTAGTGCATGCCTATAATCCCAGAGGCTTAGGAGGCTGAGGCAGGAGGATCAAGAGTTCAAGGCCAGCCTCAGCAACTTAGTGAGGCCCCAAGCAACTTAGCTGCCTCAAAATAAAAAGGGCTGGGGGTGTGGCTCAGTGGTAAAGTGGCCCTGAGTTCAGACCCCAGTAACTCCCCAAAACAAACAAGTGCAAATAGCCGGGGGCCTGGTGTGTGCAGGGCTGAGCTGCAGGCCTCTCCCTTCTTGTTGCAGTCATCACCAACTTTGCTGTCCCAGCTCCCCACTCGGCAGCCTCACTTGTGGACCACAATTTACCCCCGCAATGCTGGCCTTCCTGAATGTTGGATCCTCTGCAGCAGACTGCTGCTGCTGATACTCTTGTTGAGTGGGACAGTGCTGGCTTCTGTGTGTGACCCTCCCAGTTACCAGATACACGGGACTCATTGTCATGATGATCCCTGTTTTTCATATGAGGTGCTGAGGCACAGATGGGCACATTAACTTATTAAAGGTTGCACAGCTTATAAGCAAGGAAGCTAGACCAGGAGCCCAGTCCAGCTCCTGATTCTTAACTGTTAGGGGTCTAAGGCTCCATTCTTCCTCTGTAAATGGGGATAATTGTGGCCACTGCTTGGTCAGTTGGGCAGTGGCACATGCCACATGGGAAGGGCGTGGTGACGGTGGCGGCTGCTGTGCCTGCTGCTGCTGCAGCCTCTCATCCCACCCTGGTTCCGCTTCAGATGAGGTTTGCTTCTGGCTCCTGGGGACGCTGCCTCTGCCTGAAGCTCCATCAGCACCATGGTCCCAGGGAGAGGCACAATGACACCTTCTGAGGGACACCCAAAGACGGGGCTGAGGAGAAGCCACCCTCCAGCCTCATGCTGTCCCCTTCCCTCGCAGACCTTGGCACCGGCCATCAACTGGCTGCCCTTCCTCAACGCCATCTTCCACCCCGTGGAGATCAACGCGTTCGAGCCCATCGTGGTCTATGACAAGGACTACCTGGAGCAGGTCTCCGCCCTCATCAACGCCACGGACAGATGGTGAGGCCGGCAGCCCTGTTGGGCAGGAGGGGCAGGAGGCGGCAGGGCGGCCGGACGCAGGGTGCTGCACCCTGGTGGGCTTCCCTGAGAGGCAGCAGAGGGTGCTGGTCCCCTGGGCAGCTTCAAATCCTGCTGCCCTCAGCCAGCTGTGTAGCTGTGGCATGTCCCTTGTCCTTTGTCGGGGTCATACTGTCACCCATAAGATGGGGATCAGATAGCACCTACCAAGCAGGGGATTCGTGAGAGTCACAACCAATGAGTCATGTTTTAACACTGTGCCTGTCATGGAACAGGACTCCGCCAATACCACCCATAATTTTTGGTTAATACTTACGGGTTTTTTATTTTATTTTATTTTTTTATTTCAAAGGCTTATAAAAATGTTGAAAATTACAGAAAAATAGGAAAAATGTAAAATTATTCAAAATATTTCTCTTGGTCATTTTGGGGGGTGTTTGTGTGTGTGCATATCAGAGAGAGAAGGTGTGAGGGAAGGGAGGTTTCCAATCCACAGCTCTTCTTTCTCCTTAACGTGACTAGATGGATAATCTACTTTTCCCTTGACTTTTCATTTTTATTTTAGTAGTAGGAGTACTGATGATTGAACCCAGGGGCACTTAACCACCGAGCCGTATCCCCAAACTTTTTGTATTTTATTTAGAGACAGGGTCTCACTGAGTTGCTTAGGGCCTTGCTGTTGTTGAGGCTGGCTTTGAACTCACTTTCCTCCTGCCTTAGCCTCCTGAGCTACTGGGATTACAGGCATGTGCCACCGCTCCAAGCCTTGCCTTGACTTTCATTATGAATATTTCCCAGTGCCATCCCAAACCCTCTGTGAGGATCATTTTTATAGTTGCATAGTATTCCGTCAACTGTTCATACAATATTTGCCACACTCTCCCCATAGTCAGGCTTTTAGGGTGATTCCGGTTGAGGTTAGATGTTCAATATAGTGAACATCTTTGTACTAAGGTAACATCTTTGCAAACATGACTCAGCCACAGATAGGTTCCTGTGCCCTGTGGGTGGGGGACATGGGAACGGTCATTCATGGAAACCTGGTGGCCAGAGCTTCCTTTCCTGCCC